>NW_026728101.1:0-67500 GCF_030684315.1 Stegostoma tigrinum
CCTCACAGCCACTTGCCCCCTCCGTCCCCACCCGCGGACAGCCACTTGCCCCCTGCAGTACTTAGCAACTGACAGCGACTTGCCTCCTCTGTCATTACCCGTTCCCAGCCTCTTGCCCCTGCTGTCCTGACCCCCTCACAGCCTCTTCCCCCTGCAGTCTTCACCCGTCCACGGCGACTTTCCCCTTTCCGTCCTGACTCGCTCACAGGCGACTTGCCCCCTCTCTCCTGACGCACTCAGAGCCAGTTGCCCCCGCAGCCCTGACCCGCTCACGGGGACCGGCCCCCCGCAGCCCTGTCCCGCTCACAGGGACCGGCTCCCCCGCACCCCCTGACCCGCGGACAGCTATTTGCCACCACAGCCCTGAACCGCTCACAGGGTCTTACCCCGCAGCCCTGACCCGCTCACAGGGACTATCCCCCGCAGCCCTGACCCGCTCACAGGGACTATCCCCCCGCATCCTGACCCGCTCACAGGGACTAGACCCTGCAGCCCTGACCCGCCTGAGAGCGAATTGCCCTAGCAGCCCTGTCCCCGCTCACAGGGACTGTACCCCGCAGCCCTGACCCGCTGACGGGGACCGGCCCCCGCAGCCCTGTCCCGCTCACGGGGACCGGCTCCCCCGCACCCCTGACCCGCGGACAGCTATTTGCCACCACAGCCCTGAACCGCTCACAACGGTCTTAACCCGCAGCCCTGACCCGCTGACAGGGACTAGACCCTGCAGCCCTGTCCCGCCCACGGGGACTGTCTCCCGCAGCCCTGTCCCCCTCACGGGGACAGGCCCCCGCAGCCCTGACCCGCTCACGGGGACCATACCCCGCAGCGCTGACCCGCTCACGGGGACTGTCCCCGGCAGCCCCGTCCCGCTCACAGGGACTGTCCCCGGCAGCCCCGTCCCGCTCACAGGGACTGTCCCCCGCAGCCCCGTCCCGCTCACAGGGACTGTCCCCCGCAGCCCCGTCCCGCTCACAGGGACTGTCCCCCGCAGCCCCGTCCCGCTCACAGGGACTGTCCCCCCGCAGCCCCGTCCCGCTCACAGGGACTGTCCCCCCGCAGCCCCGTCCCGCTCACAGGGACTGTCCCCCGCAGCCCCGTCCCGCTCACAGGGACTGTCCCCCGCAGCCCCGTCCCGCTCACAGGGACTGTCCCCCCGCAGCCCCGTCCCGCTCACAGGGACTGTCCCCCGCAGCCCCGTCCCGCTCACAGGGACTGTCCCCCGCAGCCCCGTCCCGCTCACAGGGACTGTCCCCCGCAGCCCCCGTCCCGCTCACAGGGACTGTCACCCGCAGCCCCGTCCCGCTCACAGGGACTGTCCCCCGCAGCCCCGTCCCGCTCACAGGGACTGTCCCCCGCAGCCCCGTCCCGCTCACAGGGACTGTCCCCCGCAGCCCCGTCCCGCTCACAGGGACTGTCCCCCGCAGCCCCGTCCCGCTCACAGGGACTGTCCCCCGCAGCCCCGTCCCGCTCACAGGGACTGTCCCCCGCAGCCCCGTCCCGCTCACAGGGACTGTCCCCCGCAGCCCCGTCCCGCTCACAGGGACTGTCCCCCGCAGACCCGTCCCGCTCACAGGGACTGTCCCCCGCAGACCCGTCCCGCTCACAGGGACTGTCCCCCGCAGACCCGTCCCGCTCACAGGGACTGTCCCCCGCAGACCCGTCCCGCTCACAGGGACTGTCCCCCGCAGACCCGTCCCGCTCACAGGGACTGTCCCCCGCAGACCCGTCCCGCTCACAGGGACTGTCCCCCCGCAGACCCGTCCCGCTCACAGGGACTGTCCCCCGCAGACCCGTCCCGCTCACAGGGACTGTCCCCCGCAGCCCCGACCCGCTCGCGGGGACCGGCCCCCGCAGCCCCGACCCGCTCGCGGGGTCCGGCCCCCGCAGCCCCGACCCGCTCGCGGGGACCGGCCCCCGCAGCCCCGACCCGCTCGCGGGGACCGGCCCCCGCAGCCCCCGACCCGGTCGCGGGGACCGGCCGCCGCAGCCCCGACCCGCTCGCGGGGACCGGGCCCCCGCAGCCCCGACCCGCTCGCGGGGACCGGCCCCCGCAGCGCCGACCCGCTCGCGGGGACCGGCCCCCGCAGCGCCGACCCGCTCGCGGGGACCGGCCCCCGCAGCGCCGACCCGGTCGCGGGGACCGGCCCCCCCAGCCGTGTCCCGTTCACGGCTACTTGCCCACCCCAAGTCCTGTCCCGCTGACAGCGTACAGTCCCCTGCAGCCGTGTCCCGTTCACAGCAGACTGGCCCCCGCTGCCCTGACCTGCTGACAGGGACTGTCCCTCGCAGCCCTGACCCGATGGCAGGGACCGTCCCCCGCAGCCCTGACCCGCTCACGGGGACTGACCCCCGCAGACCTGACCCGCTTACCGGGACTTGCCCCCACAGCTCTGACCCGCTCGCAGTGACTGTCCCCCGCAGCCCTGACCCGCTCACTGGGACAGGCCCCCGCACCCTGACCCCCTGACAGCTAATTGCCACCACAGCCCTGACCCGCTCACAGGGACTGGCTTCCGCAGCCCTGACCCGCTAACAGCGATTTGCCACCTCGCCCTGACCCGCTCCCAGGGACTGTCCCCCGCAGCCCTGTCCTGCTCACAGGGACTTGCCCCCTGCAGCCCTGACCTGCTCACATCGTCTTGCCCCCTCGGTCCTGACCTGCTCACAGCGACTGGCCCCTGCAGTCCTGATCCACTCTCAAACACCCCACCCTCCTCCTCCTCCTCCCCACCCACCCTCCTCCTTCTCCCCCCAGACCCTCTTCCTCCATCCGCCCCCCCCACACTCCTCTTCCTTCACCCCCCAACCTCCTCCTCCTTCCACCCCCCCAACCTCCTCCTCCTTCCACCCCCCCAACCTCCTCCTCCTTCCACCCCCCCAACCTCCTCCTCCTTCCACCCCCCCCACACTCCTCCTCCTTTCCCCACCACCCTCCTCCACAACCTCCTTTGCCCCCACCTTCCACCTCCCCCCTCACCACCCTCCTCTTCCTCCCCCCACCCTCCTCCTCCTTCCACCCCCTACCCTCCTCCTCCTTCCAGCCCCTACCCTCCTCCTCCTTCCAGCCCCTACCCTCCTCCTCCTTCCAGCCCCTACCCTCCTCCTCCTTCCAGCCCCTACCCTCCTCCTCCTTCCACCCCCCACCCTCCTCCTCCTTCCACCCCCACCCTTCTCCTCCTTTACCCCCAACCTCCTCTTCCTTTACCCACCAACCCCCCTCCTTTCTCCCCCCCAACGCTCCTCCTTTCCCCCCTAACCCCCCTTTCCTCGACCCCCCTCCTCCTTCCACCCCCGACTCCACTCCTCCTTCCACCCCCGACTCCACTCCTCCTTCCACCCCCGACTCCACTCCTCCTTCCACCCCCGACTCCACTCCTCCTTCCACCCCCGACTCCACTCCTCCTTCCACCCCCGACTCCACTCCTCCTTCCACCCCCGACTCCACTCCTCCTTCCACCCCCGACTCCACTCCTCCTTCCACCCCCGACTCCACTCCTCCTTCCACCCCCGACTCCACTCCTCCTTCCACCCCCGACTCCACTCCTCCTTCCACCCCCGACTCCACTCCTCCTTCCACCCCCGACTCCACTCCTCCTTCCACCCCCGACTCCACTCCTCCTTCCACCCCCTATCCTCCTCCTCCTTCCACCCCCTATCCTCCTCCTCCTTCCACCCCCTATCCTCCTCCTCCTTCCACCCCCTATCCTCCTCCTCCTTCCACCCCCTATCCTCCTCCTCCTTCCACACCCCTATCCTCCTCCTCCTTCCACCCCCTATCCTCCTCCTCCTTCCACCCCCTATCCTCCTCCTCCTTCCACCCCCTACCCTCCTCCTCCTTCCACCCCCTACCCTCCTCCTCCTTCCACCCCCTACCCTCCTCCTCCTTCCACCCCCTACCCTCCTCCTCCTTCCACCCCCTACCCTCCTCCTCCTTCCACCCCCTACCCTCCTCCTCCTTCCACCCCCTACCCTCCTCCTCCTTCCCCCCCAACCCTCCTCTTGCTCCTCCTTTGTTATCACGGAGCAGGAGGAGGGTGGGTTGGAAGGAGGAGGAGTGGGCTGGGGGGCAATGGAGGAGTTGAGGAGGAGGAGGAGGAGAGATATGGGGAACTGCAGATGCTGGAGAATCCACGTGAACAAAGTGTGGAGCTGGATGAACACAGCAGACCAAGCAGCGCCTCAGGAGCAAAAAGCTGACGTTTCGGGCCTAGACCCTTCTTCAGAGACGGGGATGGGGAGAGAGAGCTGGAATAAATCGGGAGAGAGAGAGAGGCGGACCGAAGAAGGAGAGAAAACAAGATAGGTAGAGAGGAGAGTATAGGTGAGGTCGGGTGAGGATAGGTCAGTCCAGGGAAGATGGATAGGTCAAGGAGGCAGGATGATGTCGAGGTAGGAAATGGAGGTGTGGCTTGAGGTGGGACAGAGGGATGGGTGAGAGGAAGAAGAGGTTTGGGATGCAGTGGGGGGAGGGGACGAGCTGAGCTGGTTTTGGGATGCAGTGGGGGAGGGGACGAGCTGAGCTGGTTTTGGGATGCAGTGGGGGGAGGGGACGAGCTGAGCTGGTTTTGGGATGCAGTGGGGGAAGGGGAGATTTTGAAGCTTGTTTTCTCTCCATCTTGGGTCCGCCTCCCCCCTCTCCCTATTTATTCCAGTTCCCCCACCCCATCCCCGTCTGTGATAGAGGGTCTGGGCCCGAAACGTCAGCTTTTGTGCTCCTGAGATGCTGCTTGGCCTGCTGTGTTCATCCAGCTCCACACTTTGTTCAACTGGATTCTCCAGCATCTGCATTTCCCATTATCTCTCCCCCCCGCCCCTCCCCCCCCCCCCCCCCCCCCCGACCACCCTCCTCCTCATCCTCCTCCTTACCCTCTCCCTCCTCCTTACCCTCTCCCTCCTCCTTACCCTCTCCCTCCTCTTCCTCCTCCTCTTCCTCCTCCTCCTCCTCCTCCTCCTCCTCTTCCTCCACTTCCTCCACTTCCTCCTCCTCCTCTCCACCCACCCTCCTCCTCCTCCTCCCCCCACCATCCTCCCCTCTCACCCCCACACTCTTCCACCCCCTCCTTCCCCCCCCGACCCTCTTCCACCCCCTCCTTCCCGCCCCACCCTCTTGCTCCTTCTTCCCGCCCCACCCCCCTCCTCCTCCTTCCCGCCCCACCCCCCTCCTCCTTCTTGCCGCCCCACCCTTCTCCTTCCCCCCCAACCCCCCCATCTTGGACCATACCCTTCCTCCTACTCCTCGTTTCCCCCACCCTCCTGCTCCTCTTCCTATTCCCCCCACCCTCCGCCACCCCCCCTCCTCACAGCCACTTGCCCCTTCCGTCCTCACCCGCACACAGCCACTTGCCCCCGTCCGTCCTCACCCGCACACAGCCACTTGCCCCTGCAGTACTTAGCAACTGACAGCAACTTGCCTCCTCTGTCATTACCCGTCCCCAGCCTCTGGCCACTGCTGTCCTGAACCCCTCACAGCCTCTTGCCCCTGCAGTCCTCACGCGTCCACGGCGACTTGCCCTTTCCGCCCTGACTCGCTCACGGCGACTTGCCCCCTCTCTCCTGACGCACTCAGAGCCAGTTGCCCCTGCAGCCCTGACCCGCTCACTGGGACTGGCCCCCCCAGCCCTGACCCGCTCACAGCGATTTGCCCCCGCAGCCCTGACCCGCTGACGGGGACGTGCCCCCGCAGCCCTGACCCGCTCACATCGACTTGCCCCCTCAGCCCTGCCCAGCTGACAGCAACTTGCCCCCTCAGTCCTGATCCGCTCTCAGCGACTGGCCCCTGCAGCCCTCTCCCGCTGAGAGCGATTTGCCCCGTCAGTCCTGACCGGCTCACAGGTACCGGCCCTGCAGCCCTGTCCCGCTGACAGCGATTTACCCCCTCAGTCCTGACCGGCTCACAGGTACAGGCCCCCGCAGCCCTGACCCGCTCACAGCGATTTGCTCCCTGCAGTCCTGTCCCGCTAACAGAGACTCCCCCCCCGCATCCCTGACCCGCTCACACGGACTGGTCCCCTGCAGTCCTGACCCGCTCACAGGGACTGGCCCCCTGCAGCCCTGTCCTGCTAACAGCGATTTGCCCCTGCAGCCCTGACCCGCTCACAGGGACTGGCCCCCTGCAGTCCTGTCCTGCTCACAGCGATTTGCCCCTGCAGCCCTGACCCGCTGACAGGGACTGGCCCCGCAGCCCTGAGCCGCTCACAGCGATTTGCCCCCTGCAGTGCTGTCGCGCTCACACGTCCTGGCCCCCGCAGCCCTGACCCGCTCACAGGGACACCCCCCGCAGCCCTGACCCGCTCACAGGGACTGGCCCCTGCAGCCCTGACCCGCTCACAGGGACTGGCCCCTGCAGCCCTGACCCGCTCACAGGGACTGGCCCCCGCAGCCCTGACCCGCTCACAGGGACTGGCCCCCGCAGCCCTGACCCGCTCACAGGGACTGGCCCCCTGCAGCCATGTCCCGCTCACAGCGATTTGCCCCCGCACCCCTGACCCGCTCACAGGGACTGGCCCCCGCAGCCCTGACCCGCTCACAGCGATTTGCCCCCGCAGCCCTGACCCGCTGACGGGGACGTGCCCCCGCAGCCCTGACCCGCTCACATCGACTTGCCCCCTCAGCCCTGCCCAGCTGACAGCAACTTGCCCCCTCAGTCCTGATCCGCTCTCAGCGACTGGCCCCTGCCGCCCTGTCCTGCTGACAGCGACTTGCCCCCGCAGCCCTGTCCCGCTGACAGCGACTTGCCCCCGCAGCCCTGTCCCGCTGACAGCGACTTGCCCCCGCAGCTCTGTCCCGCTGACAGCGACTTGCCCCCGCAGCCCTCTCCCGCTGACAGCGACTTGCCCCCGCAGCCCTATCCCGCTGACAGCGATTTGCCCCTGCAGCCCTGTCCCGCTGACAGCGATTTGCCCCCTCAGTCCTGACCGGCTCACAGGTACCCGCCCCCCGCAGCCCTGTCCCGCTGACAGGGACTGGCCCCCCGCAGCCCTGTTCCGCTCACGGGGACTTGCCCCCTCAGTCCTGACCCGCTCACGGGGATTGGCCCCCACAGCCCTGTCCCGCTCACCGCGATTTGCCCCCTGCAGTCCTGTCGCGCTCACAGCGACTTGGCCCCCGCAGCCCTGACCCGCTCGCAGCGACTTGCCCCCTGCAGTCCTGTCGCGCTCACTGCGGCTGGCTCCCTGCAGCCCAGTCCTGCTGACAGCGACTTGCCCCTCCTTCCTGATCTGCTCACAGGCACTCGTCCCCTCCGTCGTAACCCGCTCACAACGACTTGTCCCCTCTGTCCTGTCCCGCTCACAGCGTCTTGCCTCCCATTCCTCTTGCACAGGTCACCCCTTGCTCAGAAACGGTCCCAATTATCCATGAGCCGGAAACCCTGCCCCCTGTGCCAGCTCCTTAACCATGCATTCATCTCACCTATCTTTCTATGACAACTCTCTAACATGTGGCACTCGTGGCAACCCATAAATTATTACCCTCTGGGTCCTGCCTTTCAGCCTCTTTGCTAACTCCTTGTCCATAGTCCGCAGGATGTCTTCCCTCTTTCTGCCTATGCCATTGGTACCAACGTGCACGGTGGCCTTTGGCTGCTCACCCTCCACCTTAAGAATTTGTTGCAACCACTCAGAGATGTCCTTGACCTTGGCACCAGGGAAGCAACACACAGCCCTGGTGTTTCAAATGTGGCGACAGAATCTATGCCCCCAATGAATGAGTCTCCAACCACGCTCGCTCACTTGGATTTGCCTGACCCTGTCCCACAGCAGGGTGGTTTGTACCATGGACCTGGCTACTGCTGGTTATTTCACTGACCCAGTTTAGTTTTAGATCAGTGTTAACCTTGGTTTCGTGGATAGCCAAGCACCTCAGTAGTCTGCAATACAGGAGAAATACATTCTTAAGCTCACGGATTCTGTGACAGTCAAGGACAAGCACTGAATTGTTCTAACCTGATTTCCAACACCTGGCCCGTAGCCTTGCATGGCTTGCGTAGCACTTGCACATTTAAAAAAAAAATGTAAGGATGATGTGAGTGTAAGGACATGGAATTTTTTTGATATGGTCATATTCTCTCTTGTTGGAGCTGATTGCTGCTTAGCACTTGTATGGTGCAAATGTAACTTATCCTTTATCAGGCCAAGCCTGATCGTTGTCCAAGTCTCACTCTATTTTCTCATCATTGACTTCACTGTTGGGTCTAAACAACATTTTGTACATACCCTGCCTATTCTGAAACTCTATCACTGAATATTAAGTCTAATAAAGACAAGTATCCAATGTGCCTTCCAAACCACTTCAACGACCTCGTCCATTACATTGGGGGATCAACAGGCATACACATCAAGATCCTGAGATCCCTCTGATCATTGGTGCTTGTGAGGTCCCTATGATTCATCATGGGCTCCAAAATCTGTTTGTGCTGTGTCACCTCATCCTTATCCCGTTTGTCCTTACATGAAATAATGTTCTCAAATGCTTCTCAAAAATTCTTCCCAATCCTACTTTTTGTAATCATGATACAAGTGAGCATAAAACTTGGAACACGACAGCAACAGGAATGTGCCCTTTGGCCCACTGTGTTGGGCCAAACATGACAACAAATGAAATAATCCTTTCTGCCTGTCCTTGATCCATAGTCCTCCATTCCTTGCATATTCGTGCACTTAACTAAAAGACCCTTTTAAATGCTTTCATCGTATCTGCATCCACTACCACCCCGGGCAATGTATTCCACACTTTTAACATGCTCAGTGTGAAATATTTGCCCCTCACATCTCTTTTGAACTTACCCCCCCTCTCAGCTTAAATGCATGCCCCCTAATAGTGGACACTTCAACTCCGGGGGAGAAATTTTCTGACCGTTAGCTGTATTTATGTATCTCCTAATTTTATAGACTTCTATCAAGCCTGCTCTCAGCTTCTACTGCTCCAGAGAAAACGAAGAGTTTTTCCAGCTCCTCCTCCTCGTTCATACCCTCTATTCCAGTCAGCATGCTGGTAAATCTCTTCTGCACCCTGTCCAAAGCCTGCACATCCTTAGTGTAATGTGGCGGCCAGAATTGAATGCAATACTCTGTGTGGTCTCAACAAAGTCTTGTAAAGCTGCAATGTGACATCCTGACTCTTGCACTGAGTTTCCCTCAGCATAAAGGCAAGCATGCGATATGCCTTCTTGACCACCCTATCTACTTGGGTGGTACTGTCAGGGAGTTATGATCTAGGACCCCAAGATCCCTCTGGACTTCACTGCTGTTTGGGGTCCTGCCATTAACTGTGTATCCCTTTCCTTAACACTTGGTCTCCTAAAATGCAACACCTCATGCCTGCCCAGATTAAACTCCATCGGCCATTTCTCCGCTCGAGTTTGCAATTGGTCTGTATCTTGCTGTGTCCTTTGACAACCTTCCATGCTGTCCACAAGTCCATTGGTCCTTATATCATCTGCAAACTTACTCATCCCCCGTCTACATTTGCCACCAAGTCATTTACATATATCACAAACAGCAGAAGTCACATCGTTGCGGAACACCACTCGTCACTGAGCTGCAGCCAGAAAAACAGCTTTCCACCACTGAGACGGCAAGTACTGTAGATGCTGGAATCAGAGTTAACCAAGTGTGGAGCTGGAGGAACGCAGCAGGTCAGGCAGCATCAGAGGAACAGGAAAGCTGACATTGTTGATGCTGCCTGGCCTGCTGTGTTCCTCCAGCCCTACACTTATCTTTGTTAGCCTTCCACCGCTACCGTCTGCCTTATATGGGCAGGCCAAGTCACCATGGATCTCATGGATCCTAATCTTCTGGATGAGCATACCATGAGGAACCTTGTTAAAAACGTTCGTAAAATCCATGTATATGTTATCAACTGTTCTACCCGAATTGATCACCCTTGTCACCTCCGTGAAAACTTCAACTGACTTGGTAAGACATAACCTGCCCCGCATAATGCCATGCTGGCTGTCCCTTCTTAGCCCATACTTTTGAGACATGAGACACTCACCAATCTGTAGTTTCCTGGAAAGTCCCTGTTTTCCTGCTTGAACAGAGGAACGACTTTATCCACTCACCAGTCTCCGCAACCCCTCCAGTGCCTGGCAAGGATATCAGATCCTATTGAAAGTAGTGTGTTGATGCATTTGTGTCATGATTGTGTTTTGTTTGAGCCCTAACATTCAAAGCAGTGTAAGAATGTCTTTGTGCAGCAGGCGAGGTGTGATGAGACTGAGCCTTCATACAATTGCAAGATGTGGAAAATTTGCCATTATTTATGAAAACAGTGATAAATTTCCATGATCAACATTTCTGTTACACTGCAATGATTATCCCGTGGCATGTAAAATCAGAAAGATACGATAAAATGAGACTGGGTCATATGCAGGGAGAATGTTTGCCTTTCATGTCTAGAGAAGTAGTGAAATATTTCCATGAATCTAAAAGTCACTTTTCCGTTCATTGAAGGACACAATCATCGCCTTGGAAGCTTCATCACGATACTACTTTGCATTTCTGAAGAGGGAAGAAGAAATCAATATGCAAATTCAATTCCATGGTTTTGGAAGTCCCATTGAGAACACGATTCATTTGCGCCGGCATAATGCTCTGACCGAGAAAGAATTGAAGGTGAGTTTGTAGTTTGGAAGATCGCAGCAATTTATGCATCAACTTCTTCATCGATAATGTTCCATAGCTTTCAAACTGCATTTTCCTCTCTGCAAGATAATAACTGTTAGAACAAGCAACAGTATCGGTAGATGGTCTTCGGGGAATGCAATGTTACAAAACCCGATCCATTCAACAACATATTTCAGATATGTCAACAAATGAAATATTCCAGCACAGGATAAAACAAGGAAGATGAGAGTGAGGAGGCAATAGTTCTGATGACAAAAGAACAGAAATTTACCTTTCTCCATTCGAGCAAAAAAGCAGGCACACAAATAAATAATCAGCTAACAATGCACGTGTGCAACGGAGGCTACAGGGGGACTAAAAATGTCAATTTGTTGTCATGCGTATTGCTGAAAGGATGATTGAAACAGAATCTGTGGTAAATTTGAAGAAATACAGATGATGCATCTCAGGATGTTGGAGGAAGAACATTTATGGACTGAGGCAAATTGTATTGCCCTTTTCAGGAGTTATTAGGTTCATAATGAATTGAAAGACTTCCTTCTGTGCTGAAAGCTTGAGTTTAGTTGCAGCTGGATGACAATTTCTGTTCCTGGTAGTATTTAGCAAACTGTTAAAAGTGAATGTCACTGCACAGAATTCCAAACATGACTCCAATCAGGACAGAAAATATCCAAGGGGTATGATGCGCTGTATCCTCTCATGTTGAACAACGCAGCTATGGATACAATGGAGGCACTGATGATAATCTTCCAAGAATCCTTAGATTGTGGAAAATTCTCAGAGGATTGAAAGATTGTGAACATAACACCATTATTACAAAGATACTTGGACAAAATAGTAAGCAAGTATTGCCAATGTAGGTCAACCTGGGTAGATGTTCATGCCGGCAATGAAAGATGAAATAACAGGGTACTGAGCGTGCTATAACATCCTACAGAGTTAACATCCTTTCATGAAGGGGAAATAATACTTGACAAACTTGCTACAGTGCTTTGAGAAGGAAACAAACATTACTGATGAAGGACCACCAGTTGATGTAGTACATTGAGATTTCAACAAAGCATTTGATAAGGTACAGCTCATAAGGTGTCTCAAAAGAAAAGAGCCCGTTTGTTCAAGGGTAGTATGTTCGGATGGACAGAGGACTGCATCGTAAATAGAAGTAGAGTCGTAGCAGCAGGATGGTAACTTACAAGTCATGTACGGCCACAGAGCGAGTGCTGCGGAGGCCGAACACCTCATGTTGACTGGGTTGATTTCGGAAATGGCGGAGGGGATTGCTATGCTTAGGAAAGTTGGGCTACATTCATTGGAGTTTATAAGATTATAAAAAAACTTATTTTTTCGCCATTTAAGATTCTTAAGAGGCTTGATAGTGTATATCCGTAGAGATTACTCCCATTTGTGAAAGATTTTACGACCAGAGGCCACATTTTCAAATTGGTTGCCTACTAATTCAGGGAAGAATGACTTCTTTCAGGTTGTCACAATTTATTGAACACGTCAACCAAGAGTTCAGGCAGACCCTCTAATAAGAGACACCTCCTCTGTATTAATTCTCTAGATTTGACAGAAGATCAGCCCTGTGAGAGGGTCAGTACTGAGGTGTTGAAGCTTTGTCAGAAGGCGAATAATGAGTGCGGGCACTGAAGAAGTGCCTCATTGACAGGGGTTCAGTCCTGACCCCTGTGAGAGTTCATCATTGTCAGGTGGTCAATACTGAGACAATGCTTCCTTTTGAAAGGATCAGCACTAAAGATCTGCCACACATTTTTCGTGTCAGTATTGAGGAAATGCAGCAATATGAGGGGGTCTGAACTGTGGGAGTGCATTATTGTCAGAAGGTCAAGACTGAGGCAGCACCTCATTCTAAGGTGAGGCAATGCCATACAAACAGAAGGTCAGTCCTGAGATATTGCGACTGTGAGAGAGTCAGAAATAAAGGTGCCTCCTTGTCAGATGGTCAGAACTGAGGGATTGAAGCATTGTCAGAGCTTCAATACTGAGGCCTTGCTTCGTTGTCAAAGGGTCAAATCTGTGGGAGTGCGATATTATCAGAGGATCAATGCTGAGGCAGTGCCTCATAATAATGGTGTGTTTTTGATGACAGCGTGCATCGAAGTGGTTCTTTTGTGATTCTATCAAGTGCAGTTCAAGGAATGCTTGCCAATTTTCTGAAAGATGAACATTTATTGAGGAAATAAAAGATGGAGAAAGAGTAATTAAAAAGAATAACAAGTAGAGAGTAAAAAAGAATAAGCCTCATGTTCTTGTGGCCGTGAGGGACCCCTCGATCAACGGCTGGCCTGGAGGCTGAGGTTGTTCCTGGCACCGTTCGCGGTCTCATTCCGAGATGACGTCCAGTGCCGAGGAACAAAATGCTCCCTCTGCTCCGGTGTAACAAACGACTTGGCAAAGAAAAAAACCAGTTACAGAAATAAAATTAACTGTAAAACAGGAATGCTGACAGGACTCATTCAAAGTCAACCATTTCTCAAATATCAAGAAATGTTACCCTTCAGCCCATCCTATTCATGGGGTTGGTACTGCTAGTACCACACGAATGCAGCATCACGACTGAGGCAATGCAGCACTGTGCGAGGGTCAGGATTAAGGGTCAGTTTTGAGGCAGTGCCTTGATGTTATGGAGTCAGAACATTATTGCCACATGTTCAATACAGACAGTGTGTTGACCCTCTGTCAATGCTTCAATGCCTCAGTGCCTACCCTCTGATAATGAATCACTCCAACAGTTCTGACCCTATCTTGCAAGACCTCAGTATGACCTTTCTGACCCTATTACAGTGGGCCACTGCTGCAGTTTTGACCATCTGATAATGATGCAATACCTCAGTTCTGACCCTCTGACAGTTGTGCAACACCTCAGTCCGCACCCTTTCATCATTCGGCACTTGCTCAATTATGAGCCCTTTGTGAGTTAGTTGTGAGGCAAGACTTCATTGCTGCAGTGTCAGTGCTGAGAGCGGGCCTTTTTATTAGCTCATCAGTACCTAAGGTACTGGCTAATTGTCAGCAGGTCAGTTCTGAGGCAACGACTCTTTGCCCGAACCCTGACTCTAAACCCAGCCTCAGCCCGAAACCCATACAAACGCTCACCTCGGGCTAACCCTCACCTCAGCATTAACCCTAACCCTAACCCTATCCTCAGCGTAAACCCTCCCTACCCTCAGCCCTAATGTTGATCCTCAGACCGAACATGTAGTCTCAGCCCTAAAGTGAGCCTCAGCCCTACCACTAGCTATGGCTTCAGCCCTAAAATGAACCGTAACACACAGCCCCAATTAACGCTTAGCCTCAACCCCAACCCTCGCCGAAGCTCCAAGTCTAACCTCAGCCCTAACCTGACCCCCAATACTTGCCTGCCGAGAGTTAGTACTGAGGAAGTGCTTTAGTTTCAGAGGTTTAGTCCTGAGAATGCGCTTCGTTTTCAGAGTGACCATCTGAAACAGCGTCTCATTGAAATGGGGTCAGAATTGCTGGAATGCTACATGGAATGGTGACAGATTGTAGGACTGTCAGTGGGTCAGATCTGAGGTAGTGCATCAATGGTGGATGGTCAGTCTTGAGGGAGTTCAGAGGATCAACGAAGAGGGAATGCCTCAATGCAATGGCGACAGAACTGAGAGAGGGCCACAGGATTAGAGATATGCCACATGATTCGAGATGGTAGGAAGTGCCTCATTGTCAGCAGGTCCGTTTTGTGGCCGGTCGCCATAGCTGGAGAGTCAGTTCTGAGGCAGTGCGTCTTTGTCAGAGGGTCTGGACTGAAGCAGTGCCTCATTATTCAAGAGGGTTTGGTGTGAGGCAGTATCTGATTGGTGCAAGGTCAGCCCTGAGGGAGTGCCTCTTTGTCAGAGGGTCAATACTGAGTTAACGACTCATTGTGAGGAGTTCAGAATTGAGGGACTGCCACGTGATGAGAGGGTCAAAACGGAGGTAGTGTGGCTGTATCTGACAGTCCGAAGGGAGTGCCATTGTTAGAAGGTCAGTTGAGAAACTGCCTCCGTGGAATGGCATCAGCATTGAAGCTAACCACGTGACGAGCCGATAAAAACTGAGTTATTGCAGTAGCATCAGAGGGCCAGATCTGTAGGAGTGCATTATTTTCAGAGGTGAATACTGAGGCACAGCCTCAGTGTGAGGGGGTCAAAATTAAGGGAGTGCCACACAATTACAGGGCAGTACGGAAGTATTACAGCACTGTGTGCGGCGCAGAATCGATGGAGTGCATCATTGTTATCCAGCCACAAGTGAGGCAGCGCCTCATTGTAATGGATCAGAATAGGGTCAGTACTGAGAGTCAGTACAGAGGTAGTGCAGAACTGTGGAGGTGTCAGAACTGAGGGAGAGCACCATTGTCAGCTGGTCAAAAGTGCACCATTGTCGTAAGATCAGAACTGAGGGTGTGCCGCACAATGAGAGGGTCAATATAGAGGAAGTGACTCTTTGTCAGTGTTAATACTGAAGTATGACCTCATCTTGAGGGGATCAGGCTTCAGAGAATGCCTTGTTGTCAGAGGGTCGGCACTGCAGCAGGGCTATGTTGTAAGGGGGTCAGAATTGAAGGAGTGCCACCCATTTTAGAAGGTCAGTACAGAAGTCATCTAGCACTGTCAGAGGTAAGTCCTGATGGAGTGCCTCATTGTCATTGGATCAGTTTTCAGGCAGTACCTCTTTGGCAGAGCGTCAGTACTGACGCAGTGCCTGATTGTAATGGGATCAGAATTCAAGGAGTGCCACTGCCTCACTGAGGTACTGCAGCTCTGTCAGAGGGTCTGTTTGAGCCAGTGCCTACTTGGCAGAGTGTCAGCAATTAGGGAGTTTGCCTTTATCAGAGGGTCAGAACTAGAGAGTGCATTTGTAGCAGAGTGTCAATACTCAGCCTTGTCCGCCCAAGTCCAACACCAGCACCTCCACATCATCCGCCCACCCTGAGGACTGACCCTCCACCAATGAGCTACTGCCTCACACTGGACTGCCAACAATGAGACACTATCCCTCCAGACCCCCTGACAAAGAAGCAGTGCCTCAGCACTGACCGTCAGGCAAGGAAGGCTCTCTGTCAGTACTGACCCTCTCACAAGGAGACACTGCCTCAGATCATGACCCTCTGACAATAATGCACGCCCACAGTTCAGATTCTCTGACGCTGTTGCAGTACCTCAGTACTGAGTCTCTGTTAGTGTGGCACTGCTTCAATTCTGACCCTTCTATAATGAGACACTGCCTCAGTATCGACAGTCTGACAATAGTTCACTCCCACTATTCTGATGCTCTGACAGTGCTGCTATACCTCAGCACTCACTAATTAACAATGAGGGTTAGCGTGAGAGGGTGGCGAGGGTTAGGGTTTGGGTTAGGACCAAGGCTAGGGGTTAGGTGTGAGGATTGGACGAGGTTTTGGATGAGGGTAGAGTTAGGGTGAGGGATGAGACTTGTGTTCGGGCTACTAATGAGGTTAAGTTTGGAGTTCGGGGTAGGACTCGGGAGAGGTTTTGGGTTAAGGCTGAGGTTAGGCTTAGGGCTGAGTCTATGGTTAGGGTTAGAGCTCAGACAACAAAAAGGTTTGGGGCTGAGGCTTCTGCTCAGGTTGAGGGTGAGTGTTAGGCCTGAGGCTAGGCTTCGGCCTGAAGCCGCGGTTAGGTTTGGGGTTGGACTGATTAGACCCACTCTGACCCATTACAATGAGGTACTACCACAGAACTGACTCTCTGTCGATAAAGACCATGAGATGCTGTCAGCTTGTCCAATCAGAGGTCCAATATTAAGGAAATAGTGCACTGTTGGAGGGTTGATAAATATAATATCATATAAAGGGAGTGCTGCACTGTCAGAGGGTTAATGACGTGGGAGTGCTGAAATAGCGCAGAATCAGACCTGAGAGAGTGCTGCACGTTCAGAGAGTTAGTACTGAGGGAGTGCTATAATGTCAGAGGATTGATATCAAGAGGCACCGCCGAAGGATCAGTAGCGCAGTACTGTCCGAAGGCCAATATTGAGAGAGTTCTGCTGCATCAGTGGGGGTCGATATTACAGAATTGAGACACTATCAGTGTATCGATGTCAGACGATCAGTTCTGAGGGAGGGCTACGCTGTTGGAGGGTCAATATTGAGTGTGTGCGCAACACTCAGATGATCACTTTGTTGGAGTTCTGCACTGTAACGGAGTGCCACACTGGCAGCGGGTTAATATTAAGGGAGTGCTGCACTGTCAGAGGGTTCAAGATGAGGGAGGGCTTCTCTTTGTGGGGGTGGGTATGAAAGAGAACCTCCCGTTCGGGGATCAATATTAATGTTGTAGAGTCAGTAGAGAGGCAGTGCTGCACTGTGGAGGGTCAATAAGAAGCATGTAGCTCCACTGGCAAGGTGCCAATGATGACAGAATGCTGCACTGCCAGAGGATCAGCAATGAGGGAAAACTGTATTGTCAGAGTGTCTTTGTCAAGAAAGTGCCACTCTGTCGGAAGGCCAATATTAAGGGAGTGCTGCACTGTCACAGGATCAATATTAGGGGTATACTGCACTAACAGAGGGTCAGTGTTGATTGAATGCTTGACTGTTGCAGAGCCAGGACTGAGGGAATCCTGCATCGTTACGGTGTCATCGTTGAGGGAGTGCTGCACTGTTGAAGGGCCGATAGTAAGGGAGTGTGACACTGTCAGAGTGTCATTACCAAAGGTGGGCTACAGTATCAAAGGGTGAGTAATGAGGGAATGCTGCGCTGCCGGAGGGTCAGCACTGAGGTGGGCTGTACTGTCAGATCGTCAATATAAATAATAATGTCAGGGGAGTGCTGCATTGTGAGTTGGTCCATATTAAGGGAACGCTGAAACTGTCAGTGATGCTCAGGGTGTGCAACACTGTCAGAGGGAGTGATGTATTCTGAGTGTCAGCACGGAGGCTGACCTTCACTGTAATTGTGTCAGAATTAAAAGAACGGTCAGAGGATATAAAGTGAGGCATTTCAGAGCCATCAGAAGGTCGAAACTGAGGTGTTTCAGATCAGTTTGAGGGTGCCTCATTTGAATGTGGTCAGACTTGAGCAAGTGCTTCATTGTCAGAGGCTCAGAACCAAGTGAGTGCTTCGTTATCAGACACTGTCCTAAAGAGGGCCTTGTTGTTCGTGGCTGTGTTGTAAGGCAATTCCTCATTGCTGCAGGATCAGCCTTGAGAGTGTGCCAGTCTGGAAGGAGTGCCTAAAAACTGAGGGAGTGCGACACAATTAGAGATTCAGTGCTGAGTAAGTGCCTCATTGTCACAGAGTTAGTTCTGAGGAAGGGTCACATTGCCTTAGGGTCAATTCTGAGGGTGTATTAGGAGCAGACTGTAAATACTGAGTCAGTAGCTCAGTGCATTGGATTCAGAGTTGATGGAGTACAAGATGATTAGAAGTTCAGTCCTGAAGTATTGCAGCTCTGTCAGAGGGTCAGAACTGACGGGGCAGTGCTTTACTGTCAGCGGATCAGTTCTGAGGCAGTACCTCATTGCTGGAGGGTCAGATGTGGACGAGTGTCACATTGTCAGAAGGCCAGTTCTGAATAAGTGACTTTTTGTCAGAAGGCCAATACTCAGTCAGTGGCTCATTTTGAGCAGATCAGAATTGAGGGTTTGCAACACCTTTCGAGATTCAGTCTGGAGACATTACTGCTACACGCCTGAATTGAGGGAGTGCTGCAAGATTGGAGGGTGAAAATAAACCTGAAAACAGTGACCCCTTTCAATAACCTGTAAAACACAGGGATGACTAAATAATCCCTAAAACGCAGAGGCCTTTGAAGGAGAGCCTCAGTGTGATGTTTTCAGAATTGAGGGAGTGCCACGTGATGACAGATTCACTGCTGATGGAGTAGCTCATTGTCACAGGGTCAGTTCTGAGGCAGGGCTGCTTTGCTGGAGGGTCACTTCTGAGTGAGTGTATTAGTATCAGCCCAATGTTGTAGGGACTGTACTTTTCCAGGAAGACAGTTAGAATAATCTTGAATTATAAACTAATCTGAAATACTGTTTGACTTGTTAAGGTTACAATACATCCTGAGTCACCTGCAGAATACGCACTTGCTCTCCCTGTGTCTCTGGGTAAGCAAAGGTAGTTTCTTTCAGACTACTCTCAGAAATAAAGTGCTGTGCTGGTGGTCAGTATTGAAGGAATGCTTCATTGTTGGAGGATCAGTACTGATGGAGTGCTGGACTGTCACAGGGCCAACATTATGGGTGTGCTGTGCTTTCAGAAGGTCACAAGCAAACAAGCACTGCCAGACATAAAAAACAAAAGAACTGCGGATGCTGCAAGTCGGGAACAAAAAGAAAGTTGCCGGAAAATCTCAGCAGGCCTGGCAGCATCTGTGCAGGAGAAAACAGATTCAACGTTTCGAGTCCATTGACCCTTCCTCAGAAGTGGGGATCTTCCTCAGAACAGTTCTGAGGAAGGGTCACTGGACCCGAAATGTTAGCTCTGTTTTTGCCTCCATAGATGCTGCCAGACCTGCTGAGCTTTTCCAGCACTGCCAGACAACTGACGCTCTGATTGTGAAACACTCCCTCAGTACTGACCATCCCACACTGCGTACTCTCTGATGACTGATTCTCTGACGGTGCATCTCTGCCACAGAATTAACCCTCCGTCATACTGGTGTTCTCTCAGCAATAACACTCTGAGAATGCCATGCTCCCTTACCATTGACACTCTGGCCGTGGGACACCACTTCAAATTTAACCCTTCAGCAGTGCAGCACACACTCATCATTGCCTCTCTGATATTGCAGTGCTGCCTTCATACTGACCCTTTCACAGTGCAGGACACAGTAATATTGAACATCTTCAAGTGCCGCTCTCCCTCAGTGCTGACCCCCCTCTCATTTCTGACCCATTCAGTGTCGCATACCCTTTATTCTGAACCCCACAGTGCAGCACTCCCTCAACGCTGACCTGCTTCAGTGCTGACCCCCTTCAGTCCTGATCCCCCTCAGAACAGCACTCCCACAGTGCTGACCCCACACTGTGCTGCACTCCCTCAGAGCTCACCCACTTATCGCTGACGACCCCCTCACTTCAGCACTCCCTGATCACCTGGTCGTGCATCACTCCCTTTCTCCGACCCCCTCGGACGGTGCAGCACTACGTCAGCGCTGACCCGCCAACAAGATAACGTCAGAGAGATGTTCTCCCATCACATTGACCCTCTGAGACTGGAGCATTTACTAATGTTGGCCCTCTCACAGTGAAGCTCTCCGTTTAGTCCCTCTGACAGGCCGCATGCCTTTTATTACAGGTCTTTTCACAACGCACTGCCCCGTCATCATTGATTCTCTGACAGTGCAGCCCTCTGTGAATATTGAATTTGTGACAGTGCACAACTCCATTAATATTTGCCCTCTGATAGTGCAGCCCTTCCTCAGTCCTGACTCTCTGACAATGCAGCAGTCCCCTAATTACTGTCAGAGGGTCATACTGAGAGAATGCTGCGCTGTCAGAGTCAGCTGCCCGCAGTCCTGTCAGACATTCAGTATTGAAGGTATGGGAGAGGGTGAGTGTCAGTGAATTCTGCACTGCAACAGGGCCAACAGTGTTGTCCCATGGCCGGAGTGTCCATGGTAAGGAAGAACTGCAATGTCAATGTAACAGGGTCAGGACTGAGGTCAGAATTGAGACAGGACTGCAGGATTAGAGAGTCAGTGTTGTGGCTGAGGAGCACTCTGAGGTCCAGTACTGAGGGAAAGCTTCATGATCAATGGGTCAGTTCTAAAGCTGTGCTACTTTGTCAGAGGGCCATACTAATGCAGTGCCTCATTGTAATGGGATAAGAGTTGAGGGAATGTCGCACATGCATCACGAGCTCATCATTGACTGTCTAACAGTGCAGCACACTCTTAGTATTGACCTTCCAACAGTGTAGAGCTCCCGCAGTGATGACACTGACCATGCAACACTCCCTCAGTACGGACTGTCCAACAACGCGGTGCTTCCTCAAGAATGACCCTCCGAGAGTGGCGCACACCCTTATTATTGATCGTCAGATAGTGCAGTACTTCCTTCATATTGGATCCCCCTCGGTGCAAACTCGCCCCTCATGGCTGAAACCCCTTTCGTGGAGCACTTCCCCAGTGCTGACACCATCCCAGTGCTGAGTACCCCTCAGTGCAGCACTCCCTCAGTGCTAACACCCCATCACTGCCTCAGTGCTGACCACCTCTCCATGCTAACCCGACCTCAGTGCAGCACTCCCTCAGTGTTGACCCTGCTCAGTGCAGCACTCTTTCGATGCTGTCCCTGCTCAGTGCAACACTCTGTCATTCTTTTCACTCACACCGCCCTCAGTGTCAACCCCACAATGAGGCACCGCATTAGTATGGCCCTCTGACAAAGTAGCACAGCCTCAGAACTGACCCATTGACAATGAATCTTTCCCTGTGTACTGACCCTCAGAGTACTACTGTACCACAGCACTGACAACTCTAATCCTGTCGCACTGCCTTGATTCTGTCTCCTTGACGAGGAGTGCGGTGTCAGAATTGAAAGTGGTCAGCACTGAGGGGGTACTGCACTGTGGGTTGTTAGCACTGAGGGGGAGTCAGCACAGTGGGAGAGCTGCACTAAGCGGGGATGTGCACTCAGTGGCCGGTCAACAATGAGGGAGTGCAGCACTGTAGTGGTTCAGCTTACGGGAGGTCAGCACTCGGGGTGGGGGGGTTCAGCACTGAGTGCAGCTCAGCACTGAATAGGGGTCAGGCTGGGGGGGGAGCTCTTTACTACGGGAGTGCTGCACTGAGGGAGGGCCAGTTTTCAGGGAGCACTGCACTGTCAGAGCGTCAAGAAGAAGGGTCTGCTATGTTCTCATTGGGTCAACAATGAAGGAATTCTGCATTATCAGAGTGTTAAAATTCAGGGAATGCAACAATTTCACAAAGATGATGTTGATGCGGTGGGGGGTGGGGCGCGGTAGCATAAGGTGGTGATGGGAAAGTGGTAAGTCATGCGACACCACTGAAGGGTCAGCACTGAGAGAAAGTCACCCTCTCAGAGGGTCAATATTAAGGGAGAGCTTCACTGTCAGGAGGTCAATCTTCAGACAGTGCTCCAGGACTGAGGCTCAATATTAAGTGACTGCAATACTGTCAGAGGGTCAATGATGAGCACGTGCTGAAGTGTTGCAGAGTAAGTACTGAGGGAGTACTGCATTGTCAGTGTCATCAATGAGTGAGCTCCACACTGTCGGAAGGCCAATTTTTAGCAAGTGCTGCACTGTCAGAGTGTCACTACTGAGGGAGAACTGCACTGTCAGAACAGTGAGTCATCACAGAGTACTGCACTGTCAGAGGGTCAATATTAATGGTATGCTACACAGAGTTGGGTTAGCAATGAGGGAGTACTACACTGAGGGGAGTCAGTACGAAGGGAAACTGCCCTCTCAGAGGGTCAACAGTAAGAGTGTGCCAGCGGTTCAGTGCTGGGGAATTATAGCACTGAGAGACGGTCAGCAGTCCCTCAGTCCTGACTCTCTGACAGATTAGCCACTCCCAGAGATTCGGTCCTCCCTCATAACTAGCCGCCTGGCAACAAGGTACAAACTCAGAACTGACCCTCTGGCCATTATGCCCTCTCTCTGTTTTGACATTTTAAACATGAGGGTCTTCCCTTAATCATGGGGATTTTCAGCACTTCCTCAGTACTCCTGGCCTCCTGACAGTGTTGCACTACCTCAAACTGACCATATTAAGATGAGGCATCATCTCAATTTGATCCTTTGACAATGATGCACTCCCTCAGCACTGACCCTCGAACAATAAGGCACTCCATCAGTCGTGACCCTCTGCTGATAGTGCTGCAGGACCTCAGTACTGATCCTCCGATTGTGCGATTCCCTCAATTTGTATCCCATTGCAATGAGGCACTGCATTCGTATGGCCCTCTGACGAAGTAGCACAGCCTCAGAAGTGATCCATTGACAATGAAGCTTTCCCTCGGTACTGACCCTCTGAGTGCTACTCGACCACAGCACTGACACTCTAATCCTGCGTAACTGCCTCAATCCTGACCCTCTGATTGTGAGGCACTCGGTTCTGACCCTGTTACATTGACATTGCAGTTCTTCCTCATTGTTGACCCTCCTGCAGTGCAGAATTCACTGACGCTCACGCACTCCCAATGCGGCATACCTTTAATACTGAACATCTGATAGGACTGCAGGGAGCTGACTCTGACAGTGCAGCATTCTCTCAGTATTGACCCTCTGACAGTATTTCGGGGAGTGCTGCACTGTCAGACAGTCAGAACTGAGGAAGAGCTGCACTGTCAGTGGGCAAATATTCATGGATTGCTTGGGTCAATTTTCATGGAGTTGTGCAGTGTGACACATTGAATATTAAGAGAGTACTGCACTGTCAGAGGGTCAATGATGGGAGAGTGCTGTGCTGTTGGAAGTTGTGTACTGAAAGGGAGCTGCCCTGCCAGAGGGCCTATATTAAGGCAGTCAGCATTGTGAGAGGGTCGATATTTAGTGCATGCTCCTGTCTCAGAGGGTCAATTTGATGGGACAACATGCCTCTGAAACTAACTTGTTGGAGTGCTGCACCGCCTGAGGGTTCGTCTGAAGGGAGTGATGCCCTGTCAGATGATGAGCTTTCCCTCATCTTTAACCGTCTGACAGTGCAGCACTCCCATAATATTAACCCGCTACCAGTGTGGCACTTGCTTACAATTGTACTTCTGACAGTGCACAAGTCCAACAAAATGATCCTCTTGAGTGTCGCACACACTCAATATTGGCCCTCCAACAGTGCAGCACTCCCTCAGGACTGACTGTCTGACATTGATACGTGGATCGTGTAGCAATCCTGTAATATTGACCCACTGACACAGCAGAACTCCCTCAATATTGTTTTTCTGACAGTATTGCACTCCTGATCCTTCGGCAGTGCCCCTTGATATCAATCTTTTCACATGAGACCACTCCCTCAGCACTAACTCTCTGAATGTGCAGCACTTCTCAGGACTGATTCTGTGATATTTCAGCACTCCCACATCATTAACCCTCTGACAGTGCAGCCCTCCCTTTATATCAACCCTCCAACAGTGCATTGTTTCCTTAATATTGGACCTCTGATTGTGTGATACTCCCTCAGTGCGAAACTCTGACAATACAGCACTCTCTCTGAAATAACTCTCTGATTAAGCACTTCCTCAGTGCTCACCCTCTGAAAATGGAGCTTTCTCTCATTACTGACCCTTTGCAGTGCTGCACTGCCGCAGCACTCCATTAAGAGTGATCCTCTGACAGTGTGGCACTCCCCTAATATTGGTCCACTGACTGTGTGGCACTCCCTTAATACTGACCTGCTCGCGGTGCATCACTGCTCTAATATCAAACCTGCAGCTCTATCAAAGGGTCTGTCCTGAGCAAGTGCCCCATCGTCAGCATGTCAATTCTGAGGCAGTGCCTCTATATCATTGAGGTAGCTCCTGACGGTCAGAATTACGGGAGTGCCTCATATTTAGAGGGTCATTAACTGAGGGACAGCCTCATGATCAGCGGGTCAGTCTTTACGGACTGCCTTATAGCCAGTGTGTCAGTTCTGAGGCAGTGCCCTCAATGTAACAGATTTAGAAATGGGGGAGGGGGCACATGATGAGAAGGTCAGTAGTAAGCTATTGGAACTTTGTCAGAGGGTCAGTACTCAGCGAGTGCCTCATTGACATCGGGTCCATACAGAGGGTTTGCACTGAGGGAATGCTTCCTTGTCAGAGATTCAGAACTGAGAAAGTGCCTCATTGTCAGAGGCTCATTCCTGAGGCAGTGCCTCATTGTCAGAGTGACATAATCAGATGGCACTCCCTCAATTCTAAACCTTAATACTGACCCTCTGACAAGGAAGCACTGCCTCAGGACTGACCCTATGATAATGAAGTGTTCCTCAGGATTGAACCATTGACGATGTGACTCTCCATTCGTGTTGACCTTCTGATAATGGGGTTCTCCTTAAGTACGGACCCTCTGACGGTTGTGCACTGCCTCAGTACTGACCCTCTAAATATCTGCCACTCCGTCAATTCTGACCTCCTTACGCTGAGGCATTACCTCAATCCTGACTGGGGTGCAGGTCTCTGGCACAGAGTCTGTTGCTCTTGCAACGAAGGGAAGGGGGTATAGGAGGAGAGTGTTAGTCATTGGGGACTGAATAGTTAGAGGGACAGATAGAAGGCTTGTTTGGAACCGAAGAGACTCACGATTGGTGCGTTGCCTCCAGGTGCTAGAGTCCGTGTTGTCTCGGATAGTGTCTTTGGGGTCCTGAAGGGAGAGGGTGACCAGCCCCAAGCCATGGTCCACATCGGCACCAACGACATAGGTAGAAAGAGGGATAGGGATGTCAGGCAGGATTTCAGGGAGCTCCGCTGGAAGCTGAGAGCTCAAACAAACGGAGTGGTTATCTCTGGTTTGTTACCCGTGCCAAGTGATAGCGAAGCAAAGAACAGGGAGAGATTTCAGCTGAAGACGTGGCTGCAGGGATGCTGCAGGTGGGAGGGCTTCAGGTACATGGACAATTGGGGCTCATTCTGGGGAAGGTGGGACCTCGACAAACAGGATGGTATCCACTTGAACCAGAGGGGCACGAATATCCTGGGCGGGAAATTTGCTAGTGCTGTTCGGGTGGGTTTAAACTAGCTTAGCAAGGGGATGGGAAACTGTGGTGTAGTTTCAGTACACAGGAGAAAGAGAATAGAGAGGACATGGACAGGATCTCAGTGTCACAGGAGTGTGCTGGCAAACAGCAAGCTGAATTGAAGTGTGTCTACTTGACTGCCAGGAGTATCCGGAATAAGCGAGGTGAGCTTGCAGCATGGATAGGTACCTGGGGCTTCGATGTTGTGGCCATTACGGAGACATGGATAGAGCAGGGTCAGGAATGGATGTTGCAGGTTCCAGGGTTCAGATCTTTGTGTAAGATCAGGTAAGGTGGGAAAAGAGGGGGAGGTGTGGCTTTGTTTGTCGAGGACAGTATAACGGAGGCTGAAAAAACTTTTGAGGAGGACTGGTCCACTGAGGTGGGATGGGCTGATGTCAGAAACAGGAGAGGAGAGGCCACACTGCTGGGAGTTTTTTAATGGGCCTCTGCAAAGTTCCAGGGATCTGAAGGAGAGGATTGGCAAACCGATTCTGGGCAGGAGTGAAAGGAACAGGGTGGTCATTATGGGAGACTTTAACTTCCTAAGCATTGACTGGAAATGCTGTAACTCTCGTACGTCGGATGGATGAGTTTTCGTCCAATGCACGCAGGAGCGTTTCCCGACACGGTACGTCGAAGGGCCGACAAGAGGGGAGGCCACACTGGATCTGGTACTTGACAGTGAACCAGGCCAGGTGTTTGATTTAGTGGTAGGTGAGCACTTTGGAGAGAGTGACCATAATTCGGCTACGTTTAGTTTAGCGATGGAGTGGGAGAGGAACATGCCACAGGGCAAGACTTAGAGATGGGGGAAGGCAATTATAATTGGGCAAGACTTAGGAGGCAAAGAATGGGGTAGCAAAATGCAGGGGATGGGGACAATCGAAATGGGGAGCTGGTTTAAGTAACAGATATTGCGTGTCCTTGATAGGTACGTCCCTGTCCGGCAGGGGTCAGTGATAAGGTAGGGGAGCCGTGGTTTACGAAAGAAATTGTATCTCGCGTTAAGCAGAAGAGCGAGGCTTATGTGATGTTGAGATGAGATGGATCAGTTGATGCAATGGAGAGTTACAGATGAGCAAGGAAGGATTTAAAGAGAGAGTTAAGAAGAGCAAGGAGGGGTCCTGAGCAGTCATTCGCAGGTGGAATAAAGGAGATCCGTAAAGTTTTCTCAAGGTATGTGAGGAATATAAGGATGACTGGGGTAGGAATAGGGCCAATCAAAGACAGAAGTGGGAAGTTGTGTGTGGACCGGGTAGAGATCGGAGAGGTGCTAAATGAATATTTCTCATCTGTTTTCACTGAGGAAGAGGAGAATTTCATCGAGGAGACGACTGAGATACGTGCTATTAGACTTGAAAGGATTCAGGTTAGTAAGGAGGAGATGTTATCAATTCTAGAAGGTGTGAAGCTAGATAAATCCCCTGGGCCTGAGAGGATTTTTCCGAGAATTCTCTGGAAAGCTCGGGAGGAGGTGGCGGAGCCCTTGGCTTTGATCTTTGAGTCCTCATTGTCTGCAGGTTTAACACCAGAGGACTGGAGGACTGCAAATGTTGTGCCCTTGTTCAAGAACGGCAGTAGAGATGAGCCAGGCAATTACAGCCAGTGAGCCTTACGTCTGTTGCATCAAAAGTTTTGGAAAGGGTTATAAGAGATAGGGTTTATAATCATCTCGGAAGCAACAATTTGATTGGAGATAGTCAACATGGATTTGTTAAGGGCAGGTCGTGTCTCACAAACCTCTTGGAGATTTTGAGGAGGTGACCAAGCATGTGGATGAGAGAAGGCCAGTTGACGTAGTGTACATGGACTTCAGTAAAGCCTTTGATAAGGTTCCACATGGTAGGCTATTGGAGAAAATACGGAGCCATGTGATTGAGGGAGATTTAGCAGTTTGGATTAGAAACTGGCTTTCGGTAAAAAGGCAACCAGTGGTGTTTGATGCAAAATATTCAGCCTGGAGTCTGGTCACTAGTGGTGTGCCTCAAGGATCTGTTTTTGGCCCACTGCTGTTTGTCATTTTTACAAATGACTCGGACGCAGGCATAGGTGGATGGGTTAGTAAGTTTGCAAATGACACTAAGGTCGGTGGAGTGGTGGACAATGTGGAAGAATGTCGCATGTTGTAGGGAGACTTGGATAAAGTGCAAAATTGGGCGGAAATGTGGCAAATGGAGTTCAATGTGAGGTGATTTGCTTTGTGAGGAATAATAGGAAGGTACAATACTGGGCCAATGGAAAGATTCTTGGTAGTGTGGATGTGCAGAGGGACCTTGGCGTCCATGTACATAGATCTCTGAAAGTTGCCACCCATGTTGATAGTGCTGTGAAGAAGGCAAAGGGTGTGTTAGACTTTATTGGTGGAGTTCCAGAGCCGTGATGTCATGCTGCAACTGCACAAAACGCTCGTGCGACCTGTTCTGGTCGCTCCATTGCGGGACGAATTCGGAAGCATTGGAAAAGGAGCAGAGGAGATTTACCAGGATGTTGCCTGGTCTGGAGTGAAGGTCTTAGGAGAGAAGGCTGAGCGACTCGAGTCTGTCCTCATTGGAGAGAAGAAGGCTAAGAGGGCCTTTAATAGAAACATACAAGACGATCAGAGAAAGATGAGTCAGGGTGGACGGTGAGAGTCTTTTTCCTAGGATGATGATGTTGGCTTGTACGAGGGGGCTCAGCTACAAATTGAGGGGTGATGGATTGAAGACAGATGTCAGAGGCAGGTTCTTTACCCAGAGAGTGGTAAGGGCGTGGAATGCCCTGCCTGCCAATGCAGTTAACTCAGCCACATTCAGGGCATTTAAACAGTCCTTGGATAAGCATATTGATGATGATGGGATAGTGTGAGGGAATGGGCTTAGATTAGTTCACAGGTTGGCGCAACATGGAGGGCCGAAGGACCTGTTCTGCACTGTATTTTTCTATGTTCACAGATGACACTAAAATGAGTGAGAGAGTAAAGTCTGAAGAGGACAATGAAAATCTGCGGAAGGATGCAGAAAGTTTAAGTGAATGGACAAGGGTCTAGCAGATGGAGTCCAATGATGGTAGATGTGAGGGTATCCATTTTGGTAGCCATTATGGAAAAATGGAGTCTTGCTTAAATGGTGAAAAATTGTAGCATGCTGCTCCGCAGAGGGAGCTGGGCAGCCTTGTGTCTGAATCAGGTAGTTTGCAGATGCGGCTGGTAATTGAGACAGCAAATGGAATAGTGTCCTTCGTTGCGAGAGTGATGCAGTTTAAAAATCGGGAGGGTATGCTACAGTTGTTTAGGGTGCTGGTGAGGCTTGGTGTGGAGTAGTTTGTACAGTTTTAGTCTCCTCACTTGAGAAAGGATGTACTGGCACTGGAGGGGGTGCAAAGGAGGTTCACGAGGTTGATTTCAGAATTAAAAATGTTGCTGTATGGGGAGAGATAGAGTAGACTAGGATTGCAGTCACTGGAATTTAGAAGAATGAGGGGTGATCTAATAGAAACTTTTAAAATTATGAAACAAATGGATCGGAAATTGTTTCCACTGATGGGCGAAATTCCAACTTGGGGGCACAGCCTCAAAATAAGTGTGAACAGATTTAAAACTGAGTTGAGGATGAGCTTCTTCATCCAAAGGGTTGTGAATCTGTGGAATTCTCTGTCCACTGAAACAGTTGAGGTTCCCTTGTTGAATGGTTTGAAAGCCAAAACAGATAGATCTTTGAACAGGAAAGGAATTGAGGGTTATGGTGAATGGGAGGGTAAGTGGAGCTGAGTCCGCAAAAAAGATCAGCGGAACGAGCTGGAAGAGACAGATGGCCTACTCCTGTTTTATTTCTTATGTCCGTACGTCCTTAGATTGCCATCCTTGTCATTCCTCCTTCCCTGGAATAGGCCAGTTCTGAACTGAAGAGAAGGTCTTTAAATAACTCCCACGTATCAAATGTTGACTTGTTCAATAAAAGCTCCTCCCAATTAATACTGCTCAGCTCCTACCTAACACTGATGTAATTTTCCCTCCCCCAATTTCGTCCCTTCCCACAAGGTCCTGATTATCCATGGCTGTCTTAAAATGTAAGGAGATGCGATCGCCCATTTAAGAAGCTCCTGGCGCACTGTTTTTCCCAAGTGGAAGTCAGCTACAGGCTTTCTTGTTCCACGATGGGGGAGGAAATGGCCTAGTGGTATTATTGCTGGACTGTTAATTCAGAGACTGAGATAACATTCTGGGGACCTGTGTTCAAATCCCAGCACAGCAGATGGTGGAATTTGAATTCAATATAAAAGAAAATCATGAATTAAGAATATAATGATGACCATGAATTCATTGCCAAATGTCAGAAAAACTCACCTGGTTCACTGATGTGCTTTAGGGAAGGAAACTGCCACCCTTACATGATCTGGCCTACATGTGACTGCAGACCCACAGCAATATGATTGACTTTGAACTGTCCCTGAGGCAATCAGGGATGGACAATAAACACTGCGTAGCTAGGGATGTCCTCCTCCCACTAACAAATAAATAAAATTGGATTCTACATCTTCCGATCCAAGATCGTTTCTTGCTCTCATACTAATTTCTTTGCTTACAGTCACTTTCCCTCCTGCCTGTCTTTTTGGAATGTCGTATAGCCCTGCGCACTTAACTCCAGTGTTGATCTCCTTGTAACCATGTCTTTGTAATAGCTATAAAATCATGCCCGTCAACCTAGAAATGTGCTATTAATTTGTTGATTTTGTTCTGAATACAATGAACACGCAAGCAAAGAGCCATGAATTTAGCTTTATCACTTGATTTCACCTCTTGACACTATTTACAGCTGTTTTCTGTTTGTACATGCTGTCTCTTCCAGTACCACGCTGACTATTGTTATCCCGATAGTTCTTTCGTATCAGTCCGTGTGTATTCCTGGGCGAATGTGCTCGTGTGGTCTCAGGAGTTGCGGAGGTCACGGCTCTGGGACAGCCGTTTCATCGCCCTATGCTGCAGGTGAGAAGAAAAGAAAATCTCTTGCTCTGAGCTCTGCAAACCAGGGCAATGTCAAAAGGGAAACAAGGTCAAAAGAATTTCAACAAGAATCTCAAAATTAACTGCTGAATTCATATCAACATTACGGGGATCGCCCAACTTAGTGGCCACAACATCCCACTTTCTGTTCTTCACAAACAACCCAAAGGCTGAAGTATCCGTATCCCTCTTAACTTTTATGGTTTTTGAGCTAATTTCTTGTTTCTAACTTGTGCATATTTGTGGTGCCTTATGACTTGTTGCATTTAGCAATTGATAAACTCACTCTCTCACGAGTTCAGGAGAAGCTAGTTTTATCGAATCCCCAGTGTGGAAACAGGCCACTCAGTTCAAAAAGCCCACAGCAACCCTCCAAAGAGCATCCCACCTAGACCCATCCCCATTCCCCTACTCTATCCCTGTTAGCCTGCATTTCCCATGGCGAATGTACCTAACCTAGACATCCGTGGGCACTGTGGGTAATTCAGCATTGCCAATCCACCTAACCTGCACATCTCTGGACTGTGGGAGGAAACCAGAGCACCCAGCAGAAACCCACACAGACAAGGGGAGAATGTGCAAACTCCACACAGACAGTCATCGGAGGCTGGAATGGAACTCAGGTCCCTGGTGCTGTGAGGTAGCATGACTAACTACTGAGTCACCGTGTCACCCTGAGGTATCTTGACTCCTTCTGAAACATAGGAAGGTATCCACAAGACAAAGATCCTTTTTAATCAGCTTAATTCGTACCAACTGAGGTGGATCTAGTTGGGTGTGTAAAGAAGGGGAGTCTTTCACGAGGGAACTTAACAATTTGGGAGACTCAGTCACCGAGGGAGCCTGACCCGAAGACTGGTCAAAACAATAATGATTCGATATGAATTAGTTAGAATGCAGCTGTTAACAGTAATCCTCCATCCCTATGTGGGAGCGAGATTTAACATTCAAAATCAAAACTGAAACTCTTGAACAAGGTAGTTCAAAACAGCCAGTTCTCTGATTGAGGTTGTGGACTTGCTCGCCGAGCTGGCTTCTTCTCATTCAGACGTTTCGTCACCATGATCGGTGACATCATCAGTACAGCCTCCAATGAAACGATGTTATTCTACTCTGTCTGGAATTGACACTGTCCAGTCTGTTACCAAGAGTACTGTCATTTCCGGTTTTGATGTGTATGGGTTTGTGTGTGGGGGTCCAATTGTATCTGTTTGTTGGTTGCATTATGGGTGGAGAATCACGCCTCTCAGAGGACACTGCGACAAGGTAACCGTAGTAGCCCAAGCCAAGCATAGACACGCACAGGAATTCCGAGAGGCATGGTTCTGCACCCATTCTCCAGCCTCACATTCTTGGTCTCTTCAGTCTGAATATGATCACTCAACCATATCCTTGATGACAAACAGTGGAGTCTTACTTCCCAAAATCTACAAACAGGACTGTCCAGGCAGATCCATTTGTTCTAATGATATCATCTTCTGCTGGAGGGATTCCGAAATGTCTGCATTCTTCCTCAACTGAGCATTCCTTGCATTCGTGGTTGACAGAGCTGTCAGCCATGTCCATTGTGCTGCAGGGTTCCCAAGCGGAATATGAGTTGCTGTTCCTGCAACTTTGGGGTGGCATCATTTGTGGCACTGCAGGAGGCCCATGTTCAGTTTGGTTATGACTTTTGAGGAACGGATGGTCCCTTTGAGATTGAAATTGGAGAAAGATTTCAGGATTTTTTCATGTTCTTGTCTTTCTGTTATGCCCCTAGGAAAAAAGCAATGAAAGTGTCGTTAATTTTTTGCATGGCGAGCTGCTGCATACTAACCGGTCTCACACCATTACCATCACCTTGCCCTTGTGAAGGCAGATATGGATAAGGTTCTCAAAGCTGATAGAAGATTGAAACCACTCTCATCCTGTGACGATTGTAAGTTTCCCTTCTTGAAAAAAAAATGCTTGCAGCTGAATTCACATAATATAGAGCACAGTGGTTCTGGTTAACACCACTGTCTCAATTCCACCCTTTGGTGACTTTCTGTGTGGAGTTTGCACATTCTCCATGTGCCTGCATGGGTTTTCTCCAGGTGCTCGAGTTTGCTCCCACAGTCAAAAGATGTGCAAGGTCGGTGGATTGGCCATGCTAAATTTCCCAAGGTGTTCAGTGATGTGTAGGTTAGGTGAGTTATAGGTGGATGGGTCTGGGTGGGATGCTGTGAGGGGCAGTGTGGACATGTTGGGCTGACCGACCTGTTTCCACACTGTAAGGGTTCTCTGATTCATGATTCCATGATTTTACTGAGCGCAAAGGTACAACATTGACTCGTCATATTTGTCTCACCTCTTTACACATTGACAAGAAAGCTTTAATGTCAGTTTCGATGCATTTGCAACATGTCTGCTGTCTCTGACAAGGCTGACTATATCTCCTTCTCTAATGCACATCTCCTGTCCCCTAACACTGAGAGGTGACACTTGCTTTTCATTTAGTACAATCAATAAAACAATAGCCTCCATATTACATCCAGCGGCTTCTCTTAACACTCACACACTGTTCTTTTTTTCCTCCAGGTATTGACCACTCATCATTTCTAATTCCTCATCTCATCTCTCTCTCATGCTCTCTCTCTCTCTCCCTCTCTCTCTCCCTCTCTCTCTCCCTCTCTCTCTCCCTCTCTCTCTCCCTCTCTCTCTCCCTCTCTCTCTCCCTCTCTCTCTCCCTCCCTCTCTCTCTCTCTCTCTCTCTCTCTCTCTCTCTCTCTCTCCTGTCTCTCTCTCTGTCAGTCTTTCTCTCCTCTCCCTGTTCTCCCCCATCACTTCACTCACAGGCACCAACAGAGGTTCACAGTCACACTATGTTGCACATGCATATTCTGTCCCTCATGCACAAACACACCACACACACACACAAAAAAAAGTCAGGAACACAGTCTCTCACGAACACACTCTGTCACATTCTCACTCATTCATACTCCATACCGTCACACAGTCGTACACGGTCTTGCACACATTCTGTGGCACACTTGCATGCACTGTCGCAGGATCTTTTGCCAATGCTCTTACTCTCAAGTACACACACACTACCACAAATCTCTCCCTCACACACTTAGGTTTGCAAATTCACTTGCTGTCAAGCTCACTCACACTTAGAGACACACTCACTCCCTCATGCATGCTGTAACACTCCCTTCTTGTGCTAACTCCCTTTCACACACTCTCAAGCACAGTCACTGGCACACACATTCTGTCGTGCGCACACACACACTTTCATGCACTGCCTTTGCACTCTTGAGCACAATCATATGCTCACCTCTCTCTTGCACACAGTCAATTTGATTTGAGTCAGAGATAATGGGAGCTGCAGATGCTGGAGAATCCAAGATAATAACATGTGAGGCTGGATGAACACAGCAGGCCAAGCAGTATCTCTGATGAAGGGTCTTGGTCCGAAACGTCAGCTTTTGTGCTCCTGAGATGCTGCTTGGCCTGCTGTGTTCATCCAGCCTCAGATTTTATTATCTTGATTTGAGTCATCATTGTCACATGTGCCCAGGTACAGTGAAAAGTTTTCTTCTGCATGCAGTATAGACAGGTGATATCAAACAAGGCGCATTAGTGAAACGGAACAGAGTGACAGCAACAGAGAAGATGCACAGAGAGCAAGATCAAAATTAGATTTAAGCTTTTCAGTGTCCTATTCAGATCTCCAATAACAGCGGTGAAGAAGCTGTTCTTGAATCTTTTCATGCATGTATACATACTTTTTTTACATCTTCCCTTCAGAAAAAGGGAGAAGAGGGTGTAATTGTGGGGTGAGAAGGGCCTTTGATGATGTCAGTTTCTTTCCCGAGGCAGTGGGAAGTAGAGGTGGAATCGACGAATGGAAGGCTGGTTTGCATGATGGACGATGCTGTGTTCATGACTCTGTAGTTTCTTGTGGTCTTCGGAAGAGCTGTTGCCAAACCATGCTGTGATATGCATCCAGATAGGATGCTTTCTCTGGTACATGAATGAAAGTTGACCTTGTGGACACTCCAAATTACCTTAGCCTGCTGGGGAAATAGAGACATTTGGTGTGCTTTTTTGCCGATTGCGACGATCTGGGTGGACCAGGAGAGATTGTTGGTGATGGACACTCTCAACTATCTCCACCTCAGCAACATCTCTCTCACTGTCTGATGCAGGCGCTCACACACTCACATTCTGTCACCTATTCTGTCTGTCTGTCTCTACCTCTCTCCCTCATTGCCCATCTCTCTCTCTCTCACTCTCTCTCTCGCGCTCTCGCGCTCTCTCTCTCTCTCGCGCTCTCTCTCTCTCTCGCGCTCTCTCTCTCTCTCGCGCTCTCTCTCTCTCGCGCGCTCTCTCTCTCTGTCTCCCTCTCCCACCCCCCCAACCTCTCTGGCTTTGTCTCTCTCTCTCTCTCTCTCTCTCTCTCTCTCTCTCTTTTTCTCACACACCAACTCATTGCTCAGTATTCCATGGTATCTGAATTGTTGGAAGAATTAACTCAGACTGAGCGTGGATTTTCTCCCAAATTAGTTATGACAAAGCAGAACCAATTCTGCCTGGAAGAAGAAAGGCAGGAGCCATAATAATTCGGGATTGTTTTGCTAGAGGAACCGTGCTGTGACATGCATCCAGATAGGATGCTTTCTGTGGTACATCAATGAAAGTTGCCCTTGTGGGCACACGGAATTGCCTTAGCCTCCTGGCAAGTCGAGACAACGGTGTGCTTTTTTGCTCATTGCGATGATGTGGATGGACCAGTGAACTAATCTAAGCCCATCCTCCACGATCCCATTATCATCCATATGCTTATCCAAGGACTGTTGAAATGCCCCTAATGTGGCTGAGCTAACTGCATTGTCAGGCAGGGGGTTCCACATCCTTACCACTCTCTGAGTAAAGAACCTGCCTCTGATATCTATCTCAAATCTATTATCCCTCACTGTTTAGCTGTGCCCCCTAATACAAGCTGACGTCATCATCCTCGGAAAAAGACCCACACTGTCCACCCTGTCTCATCCACTGATCATCTTGTATGTCTCTATTAAATCCCCTCTGAACCACCTTCTCTCCAATGAGTACAGACCCAAGTCCCTCAGCCTTTCTTCAGAAGACCTTCGCTCCGGACCAGGCAACATCTCCTCTGCACCTTTTCCAATGCTTCCACGTCCTTCCTGTAATGGGGCGACCAGAACTGTACGCAATATTCCAAATGAGACCGCACCAGCTTTTTGGACGGTTGCTCTGGATCTCAATCCCACTGCCAATAAAACCTAAAACACCGTAAGCCTTCTTCACAGCACTATCAACCTGGATGGCAATTTTCAGGGATCGACGTAGATGGACACCCTCTGCACAGCAACACTACCAAGAATCTTTCCATTGACCCAATATTCTGCCTTCCTATTATTCATCCCAAAGTGAATCACCTCACATTTATCCGCATTGAACTCCATCTGCCACCTTTCCGCCCAATTCTGCAGTTCATCCAAGTCTACCTGTCACCTGCAACATTGTCCACCACTCCACTGACTTGAGTGTCATCTGCAAACTTACTCACCGATCTACCAATGCCTCCGTCCAAGTCATTTATAAAAATGACAAACAGCAGTGGTCCCAAAACAGATCCTTGAGACAAACCAGTAGTGACCAGACTCCAGGCTGAATATTTTCTATCAACCACCACTGGTTGCCTCCTTCGCCAAAGCCAGTTTCTAATCCAACCTGCTAAATCTCCCTCAATCCCATGTCTCCATGTTTTCTCCAATAGCCTACCATGTGGAACCTTATCGAAGGCTTTACTGAAGTCCATGCCCACCACGTCAACTGCCCGACCCTCATCCACGTGCTTGGTCACCTTCCAAAATTACTCAATGAGGCTTGTGAGACACGACCTGCCCTTGACAAATCCATGTTGACTATCTCCCATCAAATTGGTGCTTGCTCGATGATTATAAATCCTCTCTCTTATAATCCTTTCCAAAACTTTTCCTGCAACAGACGGAAGGCTCACTGGGTTTATAATTACCTGGGTCATCTCTACTGCCCTCTTTGAACAAGGGCACAACATTTGCAACCCTCCAGCCTTCTGGTACTAAACCTGTAGACAATGAGGATTCAAAGATCAAGGCCCAAGGCTCCGCCACCTCCTCCGTAGCCTCCCAGAGAATCTGAAAGTTTCGAAGGATGATGCGTTGTATCCGGAGGTTGGTGGGGTGGTACGTTAGGACGAGGGAGACTTTGTTTTGGTTGTTGTTGCGGGGTGGGGTGAGAGGGATTTGTTGCAGGAAATGCTGGAGACACGGTCGAGGGCGTTATCAACCACAGAGCGGGGCAAGTTGTGGTCCTTGAAAAATGAGGACATCTGAGATATACGGGAATAGAATACCTCATCCTGGGAGTGCAGATGCAGAGGCAAAGGAATGGGGAATAGGGGATGAATTGTTGCAGGAATATGGTGGGAGGAGGTGTAATCTTGGTAGCTGTGGGAATTGGTGGAGTTGAAATGGATATTTGTTTCTCAGTGGTTGGAAATAGAGTGGTCCAGGTAGGAGAGAGAGGTATCAGAGATTGTCCAGGTTAACTTCAAGTTCGGGAGGAAGGTGTTGGTGAAGTGGATGAACTGTTAGAGCCCCTTGTGGGAACACGAGGCGGTGCCAATACAGTCATCAATGCAACGGAGGAAGAGGTGGGGTTGAGGGCCAGTGTAGGTACGGAAGAGGGAGCGTTCCATGTAACCTACAAAGAGGCAGGCATAGCTTGGGCCCATTTGGCTACCCTGGCCACCCCCTTTGTTTGTAGGAAGTGGGAGAAATTGAAAGAGAACCTGTTGAGGGTTGTTAAAGGACCGGAACTTCCCCCTCCTCAGTGGTCAAAAACGCCCTCGACCGTGTCACCCGCGTTGCCCACAACTCATCCCTCACACCCGCACCCCATAATAACTACCAAAACAGTGTCCTCCTCGCCCTCACGTACCACCCCACCAACATCCGGATTCAATGCGTCATCCTCCGACCCTTCTGCCATCTGCAATCCGACCCCACCACCAAAGACATTTTTCCCACCACCCTTAGGTGACCCCCGTATCCGCTCCACACTCCTCTCTAGCACTCCCTACACCCAGCACTTTTCCCTGCATATCCATAAATGTTGTCATCACAACGTTTAAAATTCACTGGTCCCGATACCTCCCCCCTCACCCCCATCCCAGGCCCCAGGAAGAATTTCCTCATCAAACAGATGTTTACCTGCACATCTGCTAATGTGGTACACTGTATCCACTGTTGCCATTGTGGCCCCCTCTACATCGGGGAAACCAAACAGAGGTTTGGGGACCGCTTCACTTGTGCTCAGTTTGCACGAAAGAACTGCACCTCCCAGTCGCGAACTGTTTCGACTCTCCCTACCAATCCTCAGGTAACATGTCTATCCTGGGCCTCCTGCAGTGCCACAATGATGCCACCTGAAGGTTGCAGGAGCAGCACCTCATATTGCACTTGGGAACCCTGCACTCCATGGTATCAATGTGGACTTGACCAGCTTCAAAATCACCCCTCCCCCTCCCGCATCCCAAAACCAGCCCACCTATCCCATCCTGCCACCTCAAACCCCACCCCCATTTCCTACCTCCTAACCTCTTCCCGCCCCGGAGACCTGTTCGTCCTCCCCGGACTGACCTATCCCCTCCCTACCTCCCCACCTACACTCACCTCTGCTGGCTCCATCCCCAACTCTTTAACTTGTCTGTCTCCTCTCCACCTATCTTCTCCTCTATCCATCTTTGATCCGCCTCCCCCTCTCTCGCTATTTATTTCAGAACTCTCTCCCCCTCCCCCTTTTCTGATGAAAGGTCTCGGCCCAACATGTCAGCTTTTGTGCTCCTCAGATGCTGCGTTCATCCAGCTGCACACTTTGTTATCTCTACATCTCTTAACAACCCCATGAAGTGAGTTCTAGAGAGAACTATGCAGAGTCGACTTTGGGTTTATCATTCTAACTTGCCAGTCCTGAAAGATGAAAGTTGGTTTGTGTTGGATGTTTGTCTCATAGCTATGAAAGATATCCTGAAAGGATTTTTCAAATCTTTTGTTGAGAATTGTACCCATTTAGTCACTAATCCTTTTCCTTCTTTAAAGTTTCCTTGGTAGTGACAAATTTCAAATATCTGCAGAATTTTATTTGGCTTTGTATTGGTTCTCTGTGATTCTCTGTTAATGGCTCCGCGACCTGCCAGCTAATTACAGAATTTATCATTGATGTGCCGGTACCAAAATCTTTCGTCTTATACTATATATCCCAATTTCAGGAGAAAGTCCATAGAGACCTTTTAAAGGAAAGGGGATTAGAAAGAAAATCTATCGATCAAAATCATGAATCGTTGATAAATTATTTGCATTCCATATTTCCAGAACCTGCCCCGGAAGAGCGAGCCCAGAGAATTGCCAAAGCTGTCCGCAAACAGTCAATAGAAGTGAAGGAAAATTGGGAACAACTGAAAATCCGTGCGAGCAACTGGCAGAAACAGGTGGAAAAGGTGTTGGAGAAACTTCAAGAACTGCAGAAAGTTCTGGATGATCTTGAGGCTCATGTGATAACAGCCGAGGGGGTCCACACTGATTGGCAACCTGTGAGTGACCTGCTTATTGACTCATTGCAGGATCACATTGATAAAACCACAGTAAGTGGAATTACATTACACTTCACTTATGAACAGATGGAACCACAATGTTGTATGGAGACGATCAGTAATATGAGTACTTCAGTAATATTGATTGAATGGTTGTTAACTTAATTTGCAAATTAAAACTTAGTTGAGCATGCCTTCTGATGATATCACATCGTTAATATCAGTATAATTGAGGATTCTATTAGTCAGTGACATCAGCTGAGTTATCTGCTTATTGCCATGTTATCAGGGTTAAAGGTCAAGTCTTAGCACGCCATTTGGCGACTCCTAAGAGAGAGACAACTGGTTATGATTTAACCTGAAGATCACCACGCCTCAGGGAAGTAGAGGGGTTGAGGCGAAGACCCTTTGTGGTCAGCTCACTGGTGTGGCAATTGAGCCCTCTCTGCAGGGCATCAGTCTGCATCACAAACCAACTGAATTTGAATAGAGTTTAGGATTGGAGAGCAATCCATGCAATTATTTTTTTTTAATGAATGTTTCTCACTGGGACTCTCTCACCGGCAAACCTAAAAGCCAGCTCAGCCATACAGGCGAGATCAGTTCCTGATCTCAGCTGAATTTTTTGACCTGGGGTGGGTCAGCGTTAGGAGTTCATTGATTGGAATGAATTCTCATTAAGTTAGCGAGAGGGATACTACACGTGAATAGATCGATGTTTTGAAAAGAGGATGAGATATGAGCAAAAGTTGAATTGATGTGGAAGACCAGCCACAATCATCATCGACGGTGGAGCAAGCTTGAGCGGCCATGCAACATTGTGCTGCCGCTATTTGACTTGTTCTGTGGAAAGGAAGGAAAACGGTCCAAGTGTCAAAAATGCCGAAGACCACATCATTCTACAACCTCAAAATTTGATTGTGTTCAGCATATTATCACTCCTGGTACCCCTAAATCCTGGTCTATCATCTCAGCAGCTCGACTCTGCCCAAAAGCTGGTTACTTGTGACATTTTTGTAGTATCTTCCCAAGTCTGAAAATCATTTTTGTTTTTGTAGAATCAGAGTTGGCCAGTGTGGAAGGAGGTCGTTTGGCATATCGTAGCTCTTTGAAATAACTCCCCAATTCGTCCCCCTCTGCTGGGCAATGACTTGAACCACTTATAAAATCTCTTTAATGGAGGGAAACTTTGAAGGCGTCTGATTGGAGTATTAACGATCCCAGAATACAACTGAGCCTTATGAAGTTGTTCGTTCTGATGATGAAGAGCTTGATGAAAGAGGATGGTTTGAAAAAGTGCCTTAAAAGAGGAACTGTACAGAGGCTGAGAGGTGTAGGAAGTTAGCGAGTTTTGAGAGGATTTGTTGATTGGGTTGAGGTTCTGGATGTGAGTTTGCTCGCTGAAGGTGTAGGAAGTCTCTAATTGGGTTTGAAGCCGACACAATTAAATGTTTGGCAACTAGCAGTGGGCCGTTTAAAATAAAGAGTGGGCAAGAGGACGTAATTAGACGAGTGCAGATATCCTGAAGTATGGTTGGACTGGTGGAGATTACCAAAATAGCGATAGGCATAGCCAAGGAACGATTTGTCAACAAAAATGAGAATTTAATAAAATTACTGTTAATAGTATCAGTCAGGTAGAAAGTACAGAGAATAGGAATTGGTTCAAGTTGAGACTCTGGCAGTGAAGTTTTAGACGACCTCAAGTGTTCAATGGACAAATGTGGGTCTCCATCAGGGAATGCATTGGAATTGTCAGGTCCAGAAGTGAAGTAGTTCCAGGTGAAGGTTTCACTGCTAATGAGCCGAGACAAAAGACAGGTAGGCAGGATTGAAAAGATGTAAAGAGACAGCTTTAGGGATTGCATGAATGTGTGGTCGGACATTCATCATGGGATAAACAAGATGCCAAGGTTGTGTTGAGACAAGTGTAATATTACATTGTTGCCAAGGCGGAGTAATGCAATCAGTAGGTCGTGAATAGAGATTGGTGTGGGGACCACAAAGTGGACTTCCCAGTTTTAAATTGTGATCTCCACATAGTTGCGCAACTTTATGTTCTGTTCAAAAGGCATTACTGACAAGGAAACAGAAGTTAGCCATTTGTTTACTTGTCAATATATCTTGATTTTTCCACCATGTTCTCCAATTATTGACACAACATGTGCAGTGTACGAAGTGAACCGTTCAAACCTTAAAAGGAGATGTTAAAATTATGGAATGTAAAGTTAAATTTATTTTATTGAAAATTTTAAATAAATTACATGAAGGTTTGACCAAGACTGCAAGGAATTAGATGGAACACCAGATGAATAAAACAAGCAGTAGTAAGGTGGTATTAGCTGGATGTTCCTGAAGAAAGAGAACGCAGCCAACCTTTCTTCCATCAGGGGGATGAATTGTGTGGTGTCAGACACAGTCGATGAAATCATTCCTTCTGTCTTTACTGTCTGACTAGATATGGTTGTAATATTTCCTATTTTAAGCGCTCAAGGTTAGACATACTTCACTTGACATTCTCATGTTATAAATTTTAAGAAGTTGACTTATTGTCAAGTCACGATAGGATTGAAAACACATTCTATAACTGTTTGAAGTCAGAAGTCACATGACACCAGCTTATAGTCCAACAGGTTCATTTGAAATCACACAAGCTTTTGGAGTGCAGCCCCTTCATCAGGTGCAGTTAGTGAGGTGACCACAGAGAGACACAGCTTATCAGCAGAGAGATCAAAAGATCATAGAATTGGCGTGAGTGGAGTGTCAGATAATAACTCTATACAGGTGACCAAGAGTGTTAGAGGCAAGTAAAGCGTTTATAAAGTCAATGTCAGTGCTGTGTTGTCATGATAATCAGGCAGCGCAACAGGAATGTACAAAAGGTGACATCTCAGGTCAGACTCTGACTTGTAGTTGAGAGGCTTGTGTTCAGAATCTGTCTTAGAGTTTTAACCTTTATTTCAAAAGCAAGAATTTATAAGATACCACACTGACTGTAACTACAGGTTGTGTGTTTCTTCAACAAAATATCTGCAAACAAACAAACATCCTGGATGAAGACTTATTATCTGACACTCCACTCACACCAGTTGTATGATGTTTTGATCTGTCTGCTTATCAATTGTGTGTCTGTGTGTTTTCCTCCCTGACCGCACCTGATGAAGTGACTGCACTCCGAAAGCTTGTGTGATTTCAAATAAACCTGTCAGATTATAACCTGATGTCATGTGAGCTCTGACTTTGTCCATCCTAGTCCAACACCAGCACCTCCACATTATAACTGTTTGGAACCAAGTCAGCGCAACAGGTATATGTCGAACATTTGACTTCGGAAGAATGCCGAGTGCTGAAAAATTCATTGATAACAAAGGATTTCTTCATGGTGCCATCTGTCGTAACATGCTGTGTCTCACAGTCACAATGAAAGGATGGCCACTTGAATTTAGCAGGGCCAAGAACAGTTTTTTTAGCATGGGAGGAGGCCATTCAACCTATTTTAACTGTCCCAGCTCTCTCCCAGCGCAACAAAATTAATCCTTCTCTCGAACTCATTCCACATATTTCACAGAATTGAAATATATAGGTACATACTGAAGAGATTTTAACATCAAGTGAACAGTTCTCGCACTTCACCTTGTCACTAAAAATGGAAAACGTGACTTACAAGGAGTGGGTCTTTATTTTGTTCTGTTTGGATGATGAAGCAGATGCAAGTCAAAGTGCTGGAACTGGCGTCTTGAACTTAGCAACTGTTCAACGTGTATAAAATGAATTCTGTGCGCATCTACTAAAAGCAGTTTTATGGAAGGAAAAGGTACCAAAGAAGATTTGGTGTATTGTGCTTGATGCTATTATACTCCAACCTGTGAAAACAGAACTCTACGACTGTGAGAGTTGAGTTCTGAGAGGGGGCTATCTTGTTTGAATGTACATTGCTAAGCCGAGGCCTATTTTCCCAACAGCAAAATTGGTAATCCAGCAAGAAATGGATATTTCTCACATTTGTTGGCTGTAAGTGTCTGTTTAAAGTTTCCTTATATACAGGTGCTTAACCTGCTTTTCCAGTTTGAACATTTGTTGTGCCAATGAAAATTTTTTTGAATGGTTTCACCTCCAGTTTTCCTCTTTATACATATTGGGTATTCTTTCAGGGTAAGGACTATCTGCAAAATATGAGATTGGGTTTTGAAAGACAGCAGCCTTTGTTTTGGAGAGATAATGGGAACTGCAGATGCTGGATAATGCGAGATAACACCGTGTGGAACTGGATGAAGACAGCAGGCCAAGCAGCATCTTAGGAGCACAAAAGCTGATGTTTCGGGCCGAGAACCTTCTTCAGAAAATGGGGAGGGGGTGCGGGTTCTGGAATAAATAGGGAGAGAGGGGGAGGCGGATGGAAGATGGATGGAGGAGAAGATAGGTGGAGAGGAGAGTATGGGTAGGGAGGCAGGGAGGGGATAGGTCAGTCTGGGGAGGCCGGACAGGTCAAGGGAGCGGGATGAAGGGAAATAGGGGTGCGGCATGAGGTGGGAGGGGGTATGGGTGAGAAGAATAGGTCAGGGAGGCGGGGACGAGCTGGGCTGATTTTGGGATGCAGTGGGAGGACAGGAGATTTGGAAGCTTGTGAAATCCACACTGATACCATTGGGCTGCAGGGTTCCCAAGCAGAATATGAGTTGCTGTTCCTGCAACCTTGGGGTGGCGTCATTATGGCACTGCAGGAGGCCCAGGTTGGACGTGTCCTCTCAGGAACGGGAGGGGGAGTTGAAATGGTTCGTGACTGGGAGGTGCAGTTGTTTATTGCAAACTGAGCGTAGGTGTGCTGAAAAGCGGCCCCCAAGCCTCTGCATCGTTTCCCCAATGTAGAGGAAGCCACAACGGGGACAGCGGATGTTTTGGATATTTCTTGAGCATTGATTTTCATTCAGAGTTGGTTGGATTTTGCTGAAGCAATCGACATAACTCACGATGACGTAGACAATGTCAGAGTTAATGTTTCGCGTCCTGTGACCCTTCCTCAGAGCTCACTCTTCACTGATGCTGCCAGACCTGCTGAGCTTTTCGAGCAACTTCTGCTTTTGTTGCTGATTTACAGTGCCCACAGTTCTGTTGTTTTTTACAACACAGACAAAACTTGATCTCTGCAGGAAGCATGATGCTGCATTCTCCAACTTCCCTGGCCTTTTGTAATATAATATTGTCTTTTTAGGACAGAAGTGGCTTATTTTTGTTTGTTTTAACTTCTGCACATACTTTCTATGCAGGTTAAAAGTCTACACCTTTTCAGTTCACTGCAGTGCTGCATAATGAAGACTTGGAACAATTTTTTTATATAAAGTACAAAATCAATGTGGTTTGTTTTCCAAAATGTGATGTGTAAGTGCAACACTTAACAGTGTGTTCATCAAACTATTGTTTCCTTTGATCTTTGTGTTGCAGAAATTTCTAGAATCATTTCATATGTATTTTTCTTGATATATTTTAGCAGCTTTCCTGGAGCAAGTCTGGTTTCCCTCGGATGAGACGACTTTCAGACATACTCCCTTTATTATGAGATTTAATTGCGGTAAAATGAGGAGGATTTTTATTCACTGAGACACACATGACTATATGTTTAAAGCATTGGAAAATGCATTCTGTTCGGACTATCATGTTATCTGGTGTTTGTACCAGGCTTTCCGATTAAATGCAAGTGATTAAGGATGCTAATGATGCCACATGTTATTACAAGAAGAAATGAACATCCAACTAAGGATTTTATGCCACATTAATACATAGCATGGACCACGCAGCATGGATGCAGTGACGGAGTGAAATGGGAGGCCGTGACCGAGTGAAATGGGATGCCGTGACCGAGTGAAATGGGATGCCGTGACCGAGTGAAATGGGTTGCCGTGACCGAGGGAACTGGGATGCCGTGACCAAGGGAACTGGGATGCCGTGACCGAGGGAACTGGGTACAGTGCCTCAGTGAGATGCTCACAGCGAATTGTCCCCTCCGTCCTGACCCGCTCGCAGCGACCTGCCCCTGCAGTCCTGACCCGCTCACACTGACGAGCCCCTGCAGTCCTGACCCGCTCACACTGACTAGCCCCTGCAGTCCTGACCCCTCACACTGACTAGCCCCTGCAGTCCTGACCCGCTCACAGTGACTAGCCCCTGCAGTCCTGACCCGCTCACAGCGACTTCTCTCTGCAGTCCTGACCCGCTCACAGCGACACGCCCCTTCAGTCCTGTCCCAATCACAGCGACTTGCCACCTCAGTCTTGACCCGCTCACAGCGACCTCCCCCCTCTGTCCTGACCCCCTCAGAGCGACCTACCCCTCCGTGCTGACCCGCTCACAGTGAGTTGCCCCTGCAGCCCTGACCCCCCTCACAGTGACCTGCCCCCTCACTCCTGACCTGCTCTGCGTTGAGGAAACCAAGCAGAGGCTTGGGGACCGCTTTGCAGAACACCTCCGCTCGGTTCGCAACAAACAACTCCACCTCCCAGTCACGAACCATTTTAACTCCCCCTCCCATTCCTTAGACGACATGCCCATCATGGGCCTCCTGCAGTGCCACAATAATGCCACCCGAAGGTTGCAAGGACAGCAACTCCTCATCCGCTTGGGAACCCTGCAACCCAATGGTATCAATGTGGACTTCACAAGCTTCAAAATCTCCCCCTCCCCAACTGCATCCCAAAACCAGCCCAGTTCTTCCCCTCCCGCAACAGCATCACAAAACCAGCCCAGCCTGTCTCCGCCTCCCTAACCTGTTGTTCCTCTCACCCATCCCTTCCTCCCACCTCAAGCCACACCTCCATTTCCTACCTACCACCTCATCCTGCCTCCTTGACTTGTCCGTCTTCCCTGGACTGACCTATCCCCTCCCTACCTCCTCACCTGTACTCTCCTCTCGACCTATCTTGTTTTCTCTCCATCTTCGGTCCGCATCCCCCCCTCTCCCTATTTATTCCACTTCCCTCTCCCATCCCCCTCTCTGATGAAGGGTCTAGGCCTGAAATGTCAGCTTTTGTGCTCCTGAGATGCTGCTTGGCCTGCTGTGTTCATCCAGCTCCACACTTTGTTATTTTGGATTCTCCAGCATCTGCCATTATCAGTGGCCTTTCCTCTTTGTCAAAGTTTGTGCAAAAGCAACACGATGTGGGGCGGCACGGTGGCTCAGTGGTAAGCACTGCAGCTTCACAGCACTGGGGACTCAGGTTCAATTCCAGCCTCAGGCAACTGTTTGTGTGGAATTTGCACCTTGTCCCTGTGTCTACGTGGGTTTCCTCCAGGTGCTCCGGTCTCCTCCCACAGTCCAAAGAGGTGCACGCTAGGTGGATTGGCCATGCTAAATTGCCCATAGTGTTCAGGGGCGTGGGTCTGGGTGGGATGCTCCAAGGTTTGGTGTGCACTTGTTGGGCCAAAGGGCCTGTTTCCACACTGTAGGGAATCGAAACAATCCTGTTCCCACATCTCCATGTTATAACCCTGCTGATCACTGCACACACAGATGTTTGATAACAAAAGGATAACAATAATATTCAAACCCAGTGCTGGAGATGTATTTTAAATACACTGAGGCCAGTGTCGATCTCCAATTCAACTTTTATTTACAAATGAACTGTCTTCAACTTTAGCACTGCCTCATTCAGAGATAGTTGCCAGGGTGTCAGCATCTCTGACCCTCACACGACTGATCTGTCAGCCAGGGCTCCCTGATTTGGGCTGTTAATATGGACCAGTCAGGCAACTCATATTCTGTGAGGTTCAACTGGCCGACCTGGTCACAAACCAGTGCGGTGTGTTCATCGAAAATCAAACGTACTAGAAAGGTACCATTACATACCAGTGCAAAGGAAGGCATGAGGCTAAACTGGGGAGGGAAGGGAACTGCTTATTGGGGGTGGCCCAGAGAGTGGAAGAAAATCGAATGGGAAGAAGACCATTTGAGACTGAGGGAGAGAGATGTAATTGCCTGAATGAGGCATTCCAATTGCGAAATGGATTTTTGTTGTACACCATGTTCAGTTTCCCCGATCTTAATCTGTACTCCTCTTTAAGTCATATAGTATCTGAAATTTCTGTATCATTTCCAAATGTTCTGTCTCTCATGTTGTGCTGTTGGAATTGGTTGAACTGCAGAGATATTATTTATTTGCACAAATGTGTTCAGTGAAATGAGTTGCATGCTAGAGATGTATTATTCTTCCTGATTCTATTGTACACATACAAATTAAAGTTAGTTCCACTTTTCAACAACAAACTGCTTTTAGATGTCTGATGTATCTCATTTGCCTGCCACTTACTCTTGTTGATGAGTTGTGTTTCTGTTTTGTGAAGAAATATGAATGAGCTGGAGCACTAATGGCAATGCCCAATGTGGTGATATTCCAACATTGCAGCTGGAAGGTGGGGCGGGGAGGGGGTTGGGTTTCACAAGAACGATTACAGAGGGAAATGGAGAGACAGGTGATGTATGTGGCAGCACCGAGACAGTGAGGAGAATGAAATGCAGCCTGAAGGGGAATCTGGCTGTATTCTCCAAGGCACGGGCTGAATGGAAGAGGACAGAAAGGATTCACTCAGAGGAAGAGTCGATGAGACTGGACTGATGATGAAACAGGCAATAATCATTGGCAAGTTCCTGATAGGAGGGTGAATCAATCGGGCTCACTTTAAGACTGTTTACAGTTACCATATAGTTCCTGGGAGATGTGTAGATCAGGCCAGGCTCATACAGAAACGCTTCCCGGAGTAATTAACATGTAGACCCCACTGGGAAAGAGTGAGGGGTTGGCCGTCCTGCTACCACTGATGCACGAAAAGCTTGGGGCACAACTGGGACGATGGGGCTGCTGCTGCCAAGGCACAGTCGGGAAGGACCACTGAGATTTTCCTGCTGAAGGTAAATGGGGGTCCATTCAGTTATCGGACCCTCCCCGTGTCTCACATGTATGTAAATAGTTTTGTTGTATGTCTAAGAGAGGTCTTTGGTTCATTGGGTGGAGCCAAAGTCCAATGCTTTATTTGTTTATTTGATATGCAGCTGGACAGAACGCAACTGCAGTTGTGACATTGTACATATACAAAGAGATTTCTTGTGAAAAAGGTGTATTTTTCAAATCAGAAATGTGACTGGGAGGAGTGTGGATGAGCCCAGGCTCACTGTGGGTCTGGTTACCGTCACCATATTGTCACTAAGATGTGTGTATATGAGGCATGGCTGGCTGTGAGACTGTGAAAAATCAGTGTAATTAATAAGAGTTTGTTTCTTCAATTATTTGTTGGATGTGTGTGTCACTGACTGGTCCAGCATTTATTGCCCATCCCTAATTGCCCTGGAGATGTTGCTGGTGAGCTTCCTTCTCGAACCGCTGCAGTTCGCCTGTTGTGGGTTGCCCCCACAGTGCCATGAGGGAGGGAATTCCCATCTTTTGAACAGTCGCAGTGAAGGATTCCGGATATATTTCGAAGTCAGAATCACGAGTGGCTTGGAGTGGGATAGAAGGTGTTCCCGTGTACTTGATGCCCTTGTCCTTCGAGATGGAAGCTGTCATGGGTTTGGAAGGTGCTGCATGAGGAGCTTTGGCGAAATTCTGCCATGCATCTTGTAGATCGTACACAGTGCTGCTGAGGCCGCTCATCATTGGTGGTGGAGGGAGTGGATGATTGTCGATATCGTGTCAGTCAACTGGGCTGCTTTGTCCTGGATGGAGTCAAGCTTCTTGCATGTTGTTACAGCTGCGGCCATCCTGGTAAGTGGGGAGCATTCCATCACAGTCCTGACTTATGCCTTGCAGACAGTGGACACATTTTGGGGAATCAGGAGGTGAGTTCATCGCCGCAGCATTCCTCACCTCTGACCTGCTCTTATAGTCACTGTGTTTATCTGGTGAGTCTGGTTCAGTTTTTGTTCAAAGCTCACCCCCACGACGGTGACAGTGTGGGATGCAGTGAATGTAACAAATTGTTTGTCAAGGGGGGGTTGTCTCTTGTTGGTGACGGTTATTGCCTGGTATTTCTGTGGTGTGAATGTAACTTCCGCTTGTCTGACCAAGCCTGGGTATTGCCCAGATCTAGTTGCATTTGGACAAGGACTGCTTTAGGATCTGAGGAATCATGAATGATGCTGAACATTGTGCAATCATCAGGAACATCCCAACTTCTGGCCTTATGATGAACGCAAGTTCATTGATGAAGCAGCTGAAGATGGTTATATCTCGGACACTGCCACGAGAAACTCCTGCAGGGATCCCCTGGAGCGAAGATATCTGACCTCCAATAAGATCATTCATTTTCCTGCGTGCCAGGTATGACTCCAGCAAGTGGAGAATTTGTCCCCTTACACCCATTGAGTCCAGTTTTGCTCGGGCTTCTTGATGCCACACTTGGTCAAATGTAGTCTTGTTGTAAAGGGCTGGAGCTCTCACTTCCCCTCTGGAATGCAGCTGTATTGTCCATGTTTGAACCAAGGCTGTAATGAGGTCAGGAGCTGAGCTGCCCTGACGTAACCCAAACTGGCCGTCGCTGAGCAGGTGCTGCCTGATAACAATGTTACTGACACCTTCTATCACTTTCCTGATGATTGAGTACAGCCTGATGGGGCAGTCTACATTGTCGGGTAGATACCAGTGTTGAAACTGCACTGCAACAGCTTGGCACGGGGAGCGGCACGTTCTGGAGCACAAGTCTTCAGTATTATTGCCAGAATATTGTCAGGGCCTGTGACCTTTTGCAGTATCCAGTGTCTCCAAGTGTTTCCTGACATCACGTGGGGTGAATTGAATTTACTGAAGACCGGTATCTGTGATGCTGGCGGAGTCCGAGATGAATCATCCACTTGGCCCTTCTGGCTGAAGATTGCTATGAATACTTCAGCCTCATCTTTTGCACTGATGTGCTGGGCTCTTCCATCATTGAGGATGGGGATATGTGTGGAGTCTTCACGTCCAATCAGTTGTTTAATTGTGCACCACAGTAAATGACAAGATGTGGCAGGACTGCAGAGCTCAGATTTGATCCAGTGATGGTGGGGTCACTTTGCTGTGTCTATCACTTGCTGGCTATGCTGTTTGGCGGCTTCACCAGGTTTCTTTATTTATTCATTCACAGGACAAGGGCATCATAGAATAGAATCGGAGAATCCCTACAGTGTTTTGGTATTTCCAGGGGGTCCCGGGAGGGGTGGTGTGTCGGTATTTCCAGGGGGTCTCAGGGAGTATGTCAAGATTTACAGTGGGTCGCAGGGAGTTTGTCTGTACAGGGGTCTGGGGCTGTGTGTCAGTATTTGGAGGAGCTCCTGGGGAATGTGTCAGTGTTTAGAGGGGACCCTGGGAACTGTGTCATTATATACAGGGAGTCCCAGGGAGTTTCTCAGTACTTATAGCGGGGACAGGGAATGTGTCAATATTTGCAGCTGGTCCCGGGGAATATATCAGTATTTACAAAGGGTCCTGGGGAGTGTGGCAGTATTTTCAGGGGTTCTCTGGGACGTTGCCAGTGTTTAAAGGGTGTCTAGGGACTGTGTCAGTATTTAGAGGGCTTCCCGAGGAGTGACAGAATTTACAGGGGTCCCGGTGCATGCATCAGCATTTGCAGGGTGTCCCAGGGAGAGTATCGGTATTTACAGGGGGTGGAGTGTGTCAGTGTTTACGGGAGTTCCGGGCTGTGTATCGGTATTTACAGGGGGAATGGGGAATGTGTAATTATTTCCAGGGGGTCCTGGGAGTTTATCAGTGCTTACGGGGGTTCCGTGGAATGTGTCAGTGTTTCGGTGAAGTCCCGGGGAATGTGTTCGTGTTTGGAGGGGTCCCTGGGAAATGTGTCCGTATTTAGATGCAGCCCCAGGGAGTTTCTCAGTATTTACAGCGGATTCCAGGGAATGTGACAGTAGTTACAGTGTGTCGTGAGGTGTGTGTCGGTATTTACGGGATATCCCAGTATTTGTGGTTAGTTGCGTAGAGTGTGTCTTTCCATCCAAGGGTCCGGGTATGTGTGTCAGTATACAGAGGAGGCCGAGGGAATTTTTCAGTCTATAAAGCGGGACCTGGGAAATGTGTCAGCGTTTACAGAGGGACCCTGGGAGTGTGGTGGCATTTTCAGGGATTCTCAGGTACTATGTCAGTATTTACAGGGAGTCCTGCGGAGCGTGTCAGAATTTATAGGGGCTCGGTGCATACTGACACACTCCCCTGGAATCCCTGTAAACACTGGCACACTCCCTGGGACCACCTTGAAATACTGTAGCTCTCCCTAACACCCGCTGAAAAAACAAAGTCCACGGGCCCCCCCACTGAAACTGCTGTCACTCTCCCCAAGTCTCCCTGTCAATCCTGACACAATCCCTGAGACGCCCTGTAAATACTGACCCTCTATGGAACCGCCTGCAACTACTGACACACTCCCGGGAGCACCTGTAAATAATTACAACTTCCCCGCAACACCCTGTAAATACTGACACTCTCACCAAGAGCCCCTGTCAATACTGACACAGTCCCTGAACCCCTGTAGGTCGCGGGAATTTTTCAGTATTTAAAGGGGGCCCCGGGAAATGCGTCAGTCTTTGCAGAGGGTCCCAGGGACTGTCAGTATTTTCAGGATTTGCTGGGACTGTGTCAATATTTACAGGGGGTCCCACGGAGTGTGTCAGTTTTACAAGTGATTTCAGGGGCTTTGTCAGTATTTCCAGGGGGTCACACAGATGTGTCAATATTTACAGTGTGTCCCCGGGGACTCTGTTGGTCTTGACAGGGGATTACCAGGTCGTGTGTCAATATTTACAGGGTGTCCCTGTGTGTGTGTGTGTGTGTGTGTGTGTGTCAATATTTACAGGGTGTCCCTGTGTATGTGTGTGTGTGGGTATTTACAAAGAGCCCCTGCGGAGTGTGTCAGTGTTCATTGTGAGTCCAGGAGAGACTGTCTATTTATAGGACGTCCAGGAAGACTGTCAGTCTTTACAGGGGGTCGTCAGGAGTTTGTCAGAGGGTGAACGCTGAGGCAGTGCCTCATTATGCAGGTGTCAGAATTCAGATAGTGTCCCTTGATGAGAGGGTCAGTACTGAGGTATTGCAGCTCTGTGAGCAGGTCAGTTCTTAACCAGTGTCTCGTTGTCAAGTGGTCCGTGCTGAGGCAGTGACTCCATGCTGGATGGTCAATGTTGAGGAAGTGCCTCATTGTTAGAGGAACATTACGGAGGGTAAGTCTCAAGGTAATGGTGACAGAGCTGAGACAGAGCCACATGATCAGAGATTCAGGGCTAAGGGATTGACTCAATCACAGCATTGTCTTGAGGCAGTCCCTCTTTGTGAGAGGTTTAGTTCTGATGAAGCGCATTTGTCAGAGGCGGTCCATACTGATCCAGTGCCTCATTGTAGTGGGGTCAGACTGAGAGGCTGCTAAACAATTATCAAGTCAGTTGTGACATATTACAGTTCTATCCTGGGGTCAGTCCTGACAGAGTGCCTCATTGCCAGAGTATCAGTACTGAAGTATTGAAGCGCTGTCTGAGCATCAGGGGTTAGGGAGTGCCTCATCGTCACAGGGTCAAAAATGTGCGAGTGCGTTATTGTCAAAGGGTCAGTGCTGAGGGAGTGCTGCCATTTAAGGGGGACAGAATTAAGGAAGTTGTTCACATTTCAAGGGCCAGTACTGAAATAGTTTTGCACTGGGAGGCCAGTGTGGAGGGAGGGCCTCAGAAGCAGTGGGTCAATATGACGGTTTCCCTTATTGTCAGGGGGGCAGTTCTGAGGCACTGACCCGTTGTCAGAGGGTCAGTACTGAGGTATTGAAACACTGTCAGAGCATAACGGCTGAGGTGTTACAGGTCTATGAGACGTCAGTACGACGGGAGTGCCTCATTATCAGAGGTCCAGTACTGAGGGAGTGCACAATCGTCAGACTGTCAGTACTGAGGGAATGCCTGATTGTTCAAAGGGTCAGTACACAAGGAATGCAGTGCTGAAGGAGTGCCTCATTCTCAGTGTCAGGTCTGAGGCAGGGTCACATTGCTGGAGGGTTGTTCTGACTTAGTGCATTAGCAACAGAGGGTCAATACTGAGGCAGTATCTCATTTTAGGAGCTTAGAATTCATTGGTGCTACATAATTAGGAGGTTAGCCCCGAGGTATTGCAGCTCAGGTGCAGTCATAAGTGAGGGGGGAATGCAACATTGTCAGGGGTCAATTCTGAGGTGTCAGAAAAAGTCCTCCCAGAAACATCAGCAGGACTTGACAAAATCTGTGCAAGTGAAGCAATGCCTGGCCCGTTAAATAAGAGCACGTTTGTTGGAGCCTATATAAACGATAGACCTCAGTGTAATGGAGGAAGCATTGAGGGAGTCCTGCACTGATAATACAAGATAATAATTCATACATAATTGCAGCATTGTCAGAGGATCAGAACAGCCAGAGTGCATTATTATGAGAGACTGAACACAGAGGAGGAGCTTCATTGGAACGGGTTCAGAATTAATGGTGAGAAACCCATTCAGAAGGTCAGTACGGAAGTATTGCATTTCTATTGGAGGCTCAACACTGAGGAATTACCTCTGTCAGAAGTTAGTACTTTGTCAGTAGTGAGGAATTGTGGCATTGTCACTGTGTTGGTCTGAGAAAGTGCCTCTTTATGAGAGGGTCAGATTTGATGGGAGTGCTACATGATGAGATGCTCATGACTAACAGATTGCAGGACTGTCGGCGAGTCAGATCGATGGGAGTGATCATTGTGAGATGGTCGCTGATGTCCAACCCTAAAACATAGAGCGCCCTGTAAATAACTCCTGAAAAAAAGGCCCCTTTAACTGAACCCGAAAACAGAGCCCCCGTATCTAAGTCCGAACACACAGAACCCACTAAATTACCCCTAAAACACGAAGCTCACTGTGAATAAACCCCAAACACAGATGGCCCTGTAAATGAACACTAAAGAAGAGAGCCTCCTAAAACAAACAGCACCCGTGAAATAAAGCCTAAAACACAGGAACCCCAGTGTATAAACCCTGACATTCAGAGCCCCCTGTAGATAAACACTAAAAAAAAGTAAAAACTAAAAGGAACTGTGGATACAGTAAAATCAGGAACAACAACAAAATTGCTGGAAAAGCTCAGACCTCACGCTAGCCCAATCCGGCACTCACCAGAGCCTCAGGCCCAAACGAAACCAAGCTTCAGCCGCACTCATCGCCCTCACACACGGAGCCGCCTGCACAGAGGCCCTCAAACACCTTTCTATCATCCGTAAAAAGCGGGCTTCACTGTAAATAACCCCTAAAACACAGAGTCCTCTTCAAACAAACTTCTACAATATCAACTTCACCCCCTGTAATTGTACGCTCAAATACAGAGACCCCTTTAAACGAACACGAACACATATTCCCCAGGAAGTAAAAGGTGAAATACCGGGCTCCTTCGAAACAAAGCCGAAGGCACAGAGCACCTGTCAATACACCCCAACATCGAGCCGACCTGTATATTATCCGTAAAACAGGGCCCCTTACAAATAAACCCTAAAAGACAGAGCTGGCTGTAAGTAAAGAGCCCCTTGTAAATAAATACCAAAAACACACAGTAAAAACCGGAAGAACTGCGGATGCTTCAAATCAGGGAAAATACACAAAGTTGCTGGAAAAGCTCAGCAAGTCTGACAGCATCTGTGAGGGAAAAGAAAGAGTTAACGTTTTGGGTCAGGTGATCCTTCCGCAGAATCTCTGGCTGGCGCGTCTTCCGTAATGCAGGGTCAATTGCTTTAAAATATCCTTTTTCTGTGAGGCTCTATAACATTATAATAGAAAAACATCAGAACTAAGCAGGAGGAGGCCATCCGGCCCCTCGAGACTGCCCCGCTGTTCAATAAGATCCTGGCTGATCTTTTTGAGACTCAGCTCCACTCACCCACTCGCTCACCATCAACCTAAATTCCTTTCATGTTCATAACGTGATCTGGTCTTGCCTTAAACACATTCAGCGAGGTAGTTTCAACTGCTTCACTGGGCAGGGTATTCCACAGATTCACAACCCTTTGGGTGAAGAAGTTCCTCTTGTCCTCAGTCTGACATCTGCTTCCTTTTATTTTGAGCTATACCCGCCTCGTCCTCGTTTCACCTGCCAGTGGAAACAACCTCCCTGTCTCCACCTTATCTATTCCCTTCATAATCTTGTATGTTTCTATAAGCTCTCCCCTCATTCTTCTGAATTCCAATGAGTATCATCCCAGCCAACTCAGTCTCTCCTCATATTCCAACCCTCTCAAGTCTAGAATCAACCAAGTCAGTCTCCTCTGTGCCCCCTCCAGTGAGAGTATATCCCTTCTCAAGTCAGGAGACCAAAACTGCACACAGTAGTCCAGGTGGAGCTTCATCAGGACCCTATGCAGCTGCAGCATAGCCTCCCTGTTTTTCAACTCCATCCTTCTGGCAATGACAGACAAAATTCTATTTGCCTTTATAATTACCTGCTACAATATTACTTTGAGCGATTCCTGCACAACGACACCCAAGTCACTTTGCACAGTAACATGCTGCAATTTTTTTACCATTTGAACCATAGCCTACTTTGTTGTTATTCCTATCAAAATGGATGACCTCACATTTATTGACATTGAGCTCCATCTGCCAGACCATTGCCCGCTCACTTAGACTGTATAACCATCTGCAGGCCTTCAGTTCTTCTGCACACTTTGCTCTACCGCTCATCTTAGTGTCATCTGCAAATGTTGACACACTACACTTCATCCCCGACTATAAATCATCTGTATCAATTGTAAACATTTGCAGTCCCGACACTGATCCCTGAGACACACTACTAGCCACTGACCGCCAACCAGATAACCACCCATTTACCCCGACTCTTTGTTTTCTGTTAGTCAATCAATCCTCTGTCCATGCCAAAACATTACCTGTAATGTCATGCAACTTTATCTCATGTTGCAGCCTTGGCATCTAGTCAAATGCCTTCTTGAAATCCAGATACATGATATCCACAGGTTCTCCATTGTCCACCATGCAAGTATGTCCGCAAAGAATTCCACCAAATTAGTTAATCATGACCTCCCCTTCATGAACCCATGCTGGCTGTTCCCAATGAGACAATTTATATCCAGTTGTCTTGCTATTATCTTCCTTAATGATGGATTCACGCATTCTCCCAACAAGCGAAATTAAGCTAACTGACCTATAGTTACGTGCTTTTTGGAAAACAGCCAATGTGACACCACTGTTTAAAAAGGAAGTTTACAATCTGCGGGAACCAGCCCAGATTCCAGTGAATTTTGGTAAATAATTACTGGTGCAAGCCTCTTTACTATACTGTTGTACTAAAGGTCCTCTTTACCAATGCACCCACAAGCACTACATATTAGCGCTCTCACGCTCTCATTCATCCATAACTTTACTGACCTCTGGCTGGCGTATCTTGTTTAATATTACCGCATTTCATTCATAAAATTGCCATCTTGTCATACGTTTCACTATGAAAGGGAGACTGAATTAAAATGCTCCTTCCACCCCATTTACAGCCCTTTCACAGTTTTAATCCTCACGGCTTTATTTTGCTGACAGCTGCAAAACGTGGGTCTACATCAGTGTCTATCCCTGAGTACATGTTAATTTTCTAACCTATTCAGAACAATACCATCGTGTCATCGTTTGAAGAAGCATAATATTAATCAGCCCTCAGCAACCGTCTCCCAGGGCTTGAATAGCTTGCAGGATATCAAACAAGTTTTCTGCATTAGCAGAGATAGTAGGAACAGCAGATGCTGGAGAATCTGAGATAACAAAGTGTAGAGGTGGATGAACACAGCAGGCCAAGCATCAGAGGAGCAGGAAGATTGATGTTTCAGGCCTAGATGCTTCGTCAGAAATTGGGAAGGGGAAGGAGGTTCTGAGATAACGAGGGAGAGAGGGGGAGACGGATAGAAGACGCATAGAGGAGAAGGTAGGTGGAGAGGAGACAGACAGGTCAAAGAGGTGGGGATGGAGCCAGTAAAGGTGAGTGTAGATGGGGATGTAGGAAGGAGCTGGGTCAGTCCAGGGAGGATGGACAGGTCAAGGGAGCGGGATGAGGTTAGTAGGTCGGAGGCGGAGGTTGGGGCTTGAGGTAGGAGGAAGGACAAGGGTAGGGAGGCAAGGGCGAGCTGGGCTGGTTTTGGGATGCGATAGGGGGAGGAGAGATTTTGAAGCTTATGAATCCCACATTGACACCATTGGGCCGCAGGGTTCCCAAGCGGAATATGAGATGCTGTTCCTGCAACCTTCGGGTGACATCATTGTGGCACTGCAGGAGGCTCAAGATGGACATGTCATCTGAGGAATGGGAGGGGGTGTTGAAACAGTTCGCGACTGGGAGGCGCAGTTTTCAGTGCAAACTAAGTGTAGGTATTCTGCAAAGCAGTCCCCAAGCCTCCACTTGGTTTCCCCAATGTAGAGGATGCCACAACGCGAGCGGTGAATGCAGTATACCACATTGGCAGATGTGCAGGTGAACATCTGCTTGAGGTGCAAAGTGTTCTTAGGGCCTGGGATGGGGAGTGAGGGGAGTGGTGTAGGGGCAGGTGTAGCACTTCTTGCAGTTGCAGGGAAAAATGTGCCAGGTGTATTGGGGCTGGAGGGGAGTGCGGAGCAGACAAGGCAGTCACAGAGACAGTGGTCCCTCCAGAAAGCAGATAAGGGTGGGGAGGGAGATATGTCTTTGGTGGAGTCGGATTGCAGATGATGGTTGGAGGATGATACGTTAGATCCAGAGGTTGGTGGCGTGGTACGTGAGGATGAGGGGGATTGTGTTTTGGTTGTTATTGCGGAGAGGGGGCATGAATTACGGGAAATGTGGGAGACGCGGTCAAGGGCGTTCTCGACCACTGTGGGGGTTGGGGGGAGGATTTGCGGTCCTTGAAATATTCGGAAACCTGAGATGTATTGGAGTGGAATGCCTCATCCTGGGAGCAGGTGTGGCGGAGGTGAAGGAATTGAGAACAGGGGATGTTATTTTTGCAGGAAGGTGGGTGGGAGGAGATGTATTCGAGGTAGCTGTGGGTGTCGGTGAAATAGATATCAGTTTCTAGGTTGTTGCCGGAGATGGAAACAGAGAGGTCCAGGAAGGTGAGACAGGTATTAGAAATAGTCCAGGTGAACAGGTATTAGAAATCGTCCAGGTGAACTTATGGTTGGAGTGGAAGGTGTTGGTGAAGTGGATGAACTGTTCAAGCTCCTGGTGGGAGCACAAGGCGGCGCCGATACAGTCGTTAATGTTATGGAGGAAGAGGTGGGTTTGGGGCCAGTGTAACTACGGAAGAGGGACTGTTCCATGCAACCTACAAAAAGGCAGGCATAGCTTGGGCCCATGCGATGTTTCTTGTGACTGCAGCCCCCTGGCGACCCGCCCGTGGTGGTGCTCATCTTTGCTGCGATCTGCCAGCTCGGTCCCCGAAAGGCAGCATCGGTTCCCAATCTCCGCCCTCCCGACAAACCAACCCTTTGAAGGCGGAAGGCACCCACCCCCTTCTCGTGAAGGTCAGGTTGCTGGGTTCGGGGGGCAGGGCGAGAGGGTGCCAGAGGCTGCATTTATTTTGGCGCAACCCTAATCTGGGGGTTATCTAGCACCCCCGCGCCCCCAGAAATAAGGATTATGGATGCACACCGCTAATTTTGGATTCCTCTTTCGAATAAAAAGTAGAGGGGGAGTGTGAATAGGGTTTTGGGATGGGGGATGGGATAGGGTGTGGGGGTGGGGGTGTAGGTCGGATTGGGGGAGAGGGGGAAGAAGGTGCCCCTCTCCTTCCATTTAAGGGTGCGTACCCACAATTTGGCCCCTTAGGCTCTTTCCTGTTCTGGTTAGGGTTCGGCCGATGGTGAAGGTTCGGGTTTGGGCAAAGGTTAGGGTGAGGGCTGATGCCTGGCACTCCCTCCGTACTGACCCTCTCATATCTATGTACACCCTAAAACACAAGAGTTTCCAGTAAATATGCTCTAAATCACAGAGTACCGTGTTAATCAGCCCAAAAAAGAGAGGGCCCTGAAGATAAGCCCTGTAACGCTGAGTTCACTGTAAATAAACCCTAAAACACAGATCACTGTAAACAAACCCAAAGACACAGAAAACCCTGTAAATAAACCATGAAATCCAGAAAACCCTGTGAATAAACTCTAAAAACACAGATCTCACTGTAAATAAACCCTAAACACAGATCTCACTACCTACAAACCCTCAATCAGAGAGCTCCCTGTAAATAAACCCTAACACAAAGCTAGCTGTAAATAAACCCTAAAACACAGTGCCCTCTGTAAACAAGCTCTAAATCAGAGTTCACCGTAAATATTCCCTAAAACACGGAGATCACTAAAAAAGAAACTCAGAACAAAGAGCCGCTCGTAAATTTTCCTAAAACACAGAGTGCCTTGTAAAAAGCCCGAAAACACAGAACGTCCTGTAAATAAAACCTAGAACACAGAACCTTCTGTAAATAAACTATTAAGCACAGAAACAAAGTTGCTGGAAAAGCTCAGCAGGTCTGACAGCATCTGTGGAGGAGAAAAATGAGTTAACTTTTCGAGCCTGGGTACCCTTCCATTCTGAGGAAGGGTTGTTGGACCTGAAAAGTGAACTCGTTTTTCTCCTCCACAGATGCTGCCAGACCTGCTGAGCTTTTCCAGCAACTTTGTTTTTGTTCCTGATTTACAGCATCCACAGTTCTTTTGGTTCTTATTAAACACAGAACCCACATTAGATAAAACCTAAAGCACAGAGCTCAAGTACATAAAGTACATAACCATAAACGCAGAGCCCCCAGTAAATAAGATTTAGGGCTGAGGCTAGGCTTCATGTTTATGCAAGTGTGAACATTAGGGCTGAGACGAGGCTTAGGTTTAAAGCTGGTGTTATCTCTGAGGGTAGCGTGGAAGAAAGCAGCTTTGCATTCCCAGAGACAGAGCTGAGGGAGAGCATTTGTGTATTCGATAGGAGGCACGGGAACCATTGTAACCTTCACAGATCACATAATATGACAGAGATAATGGGAACTGCAGATGCTGGAGAATTCCAAGATAATAAAATGTGAGGCTGGATGAACACAGCAGGCCAAACAGCATCTCAGGAGCACAAAAGCTGACGTTTCGGGCCTAGACCCTTCATCAGAGATGCTCTCTGATGAAGGGTCTAGGCCCGAAACGTCAGCTTTTGTGCTCCTGAGATGCTGCTTGGCCTGCTGTGTTCATACAGCCTCACATTTTATTACATAATATGACAGATTAGTTTACAATTAAAGATCATTGTGACTGTGGTCACAAGGTGAAGAGCTGGATGAACGCAGCAGGAAAAGCAGCACTAGAGGAGCAGAAAAGCTGACGTTTCGGGCCGAGACGGGGGAGGGGAAGGGGGTTGTGAAATAAATAGGGAGAGAGGAGAGGCCGATAGAAGACGGATAGAGGAGAAATTAAGTGGGAGGACGGGATAGGTTGGAGGAAGGACAGGTTAGGGAGGCAGGGACCAGCTGGGCTGGTTTTGGAATGCGGTCAGGGGAGGGGAGATTTTGAAGTTTGTCAAGTCCACATTGACACCATTGGGGTACAGGATTCCTAACCTGTCATTCCTCCCACCTCAAAACCCAGCCCCATCTCCTACCTACTAACCTCATCCTGCCCCCTTGGCCTGCCCATCCTCCCTGGACTGACCTATCTCCTCCCTAACTCCCACCTACATTCACCTTTACTGGCTCCATCCCTGCCTCTTTGGCTTGTCTGTCTCCTCTCCACCGATCTTCTCCTCTATCCATTTTCTGTCTGCCTCCCCCTCTCTCCCTATTTATTTCAGATCCCCCTCCCCCTACCATTTCTGAAGAAGGCTCTTGCCCAAAACGCCAGGCTTCCTGCTCCTTTGCTGCTGCTTGGCCTGCTGTGTTTATCCAGCTCTACACCTTGTTAACCCTGTAAATATGCTCTCAAGCACAGACACCCCTTTAAATAAATCCTAAGAAGGGTCATTCAGGAACTAAAATGTAAAAGAAACTATAAAAGCCAGAGTCCCTGTAAATAAAGTGTAAAACATAGAGCTCCAAGTAAATAAATCCTGAAACACAGTGCCCCCAGCAAATCCTCCCTTCAACTAAGCCTCCTGCAAATAAACTCGCAGAGGCGACTGCAAACAAACCCCAAAACACAGGACCTCCAGTTGATAAAGCCTAAAACAGAAAGCCCACTGTAAATCAACATGAAAAAACACAGCTCCCACTGCAGCACTGCGAATTAGTCGGATTGAGTTAGTACCTCAGTCAGCAAGTCAGTTCTGAGGCAGGGCCTCTTTGTCAAAGAGTCAGATTTGAGGGAGTACCATTGGATGATGGTTATTGCAGCACTGTGAGAGTACTGGAGTGAGAGAGCACCTCACTGTCAGAGGGTCAGTACTGAGGGGGTACCTCACTGTCAGAGAATCAGTACTGAGGGAGTACCTCACTGTCAGAGAATCAGTACTGAGGGAGTACCTCACTGTCAGACAATCAGTACTGTGGGAGTACCTCACTGTCAGAGGGTCAGTACCGAGGCAGTACCTCACTGTCAGAGGGTCACTACTGAGGGAGAACCTCACTGTCAGAGGGTCACGACTGAGGGAGAACCTCACTGTCAGAGGGTCACTACTGAGGGAGAACCTCACTGTCAGAGGGTCAGTACTGAGGGAGAACCTCACTGTCAGAGGGTCAGTACTGAGGGAGCACTTCATTGTCAGAGGGTCAGTACTGATGGAGGACCTCACTGTCAGCGAATCAGTACTGTTGTCATGTTCGTTTTCGGAGACCCTCACGGATTTGTTGCAATATCAAGACACTGACCTGTTTAGGAAAACACGAATCCTTTTATTACCAAGCAAGTACAAGCTGTGGAGAATCACAGTACTTAACCCGGCACAGAGCGCAGAGTCTCGCAGGTAATTCTCCCCGAGCAGCGGACAGTCCCCGCTCTTCATACTTTACAAAATACATGATACATAAAATAATTACACATTTTACAATTACATGATACATAAAACAATTACTACAACAGACAAAGACAGGATACCGAACAATTATTATATCAAGAACATAAAAGACCAGGATTTCGTCCCGAAGATAATAAAATGTGAGGCTGGATGAACACAGCACATCTCAGGATGCTGCTGGACTTGCTGTGTTCGTCCAGCCTCGCATTTTATTATCTTGGATTTTCCAGCATCTGCAGTTCCCATTTTCACAGGATATAGTATCGATTGCTCTTGAAGTGGCTGCTGATGGCATGAGGCGATTTCAAGTTGTTATCCGGACAGATTGTTCTAGCCAGACACACTGGCAACTTGAAATCACAAATTCAGTGCCCTGGCCCCTTTGTCAGCGACAGAAATTGCATGCTTTAGAAGTTTCACACCTTTACAAATGTTCCCCACCGAACCCTATTTGACACAGTTTAATTCTAATTGTATTCAGTCAGGAAGCTTCAGACAGTGTCTGCATACCGATGTGTGGGAAGACAAAGAGTTACAAAAGTTTTACACTGAATTCCTAGCTGGGCAGGAAGCTTCAGGGCAGTGCCTGCATCCCTGTGCGTAGGCAGATAAAAGACTTTAATTTGCAGAAGTATCGAAATCAATGGGATGTTATACAATAACATCTCATTGTGAGAGTACCTCATGGTCAGAGGGTCAGTACCGTAGACGTGCAGTGTTGTCTGACTGCCAATCGGGTCAGGATTGAGGGCTATTACAGGGACAGGACTGAGGTATTTGAAATAGGGCAATGACTAGTGTGGATCCTTTTTATTTTTTAAAAATTAGACGACACCAGAAAGATTATCAACCCGATGTGATTTGATTGGGCTGACAATCAGTTGATGACAGCAGAAAGGTCAGTGGCCTGATTACCGCGGCCGGGACTTGAGATTTCACTACTGCCGACCTTCTCATTCTTCTCGCTCAATTTCACGGAAGAGCTGTTTTGAGAGAGAGTAGGAACTTTCTGAAAGTGATCGCGGGCCCTATTCAATATGTATCTAACAGAGACGTGGTAAAGCAGAAACTTGTTTGATGTCCCGCCAGCTATTCAAGTCCTGGGAGACGTTTGTTGAGGGCTGATTAATATTATAATTATTCATAGTTTCGGGTGACACGATGGATGGGAAGATATTGTTCTGAATAGATTAGAAAATTAACACATAGTCAGGGATTGACTCTGATGTAGACACAGGTTTGGACACTGTCAGCAACACGAGTTCAAACTGTGAAAAGGCAGTAATGCGTGGAAGGAACATTTTAATTTATAGTCTCCCTTTATGAGTGAAAAGTATGGCAAGATCGCAATTTTATGAATGAATGAATGAAATGCGTAACAGTAAACAGAGGACCCTAGTGAGTGGTCAGTAAAGTTATGAATGAATGAGAGCGCGATAGTGGTCACATGGAGCGCTGTGGGTTCATCGGTAAAGAGGACCTTTAGTGCAACAGTAAAGAGGCTTATGATATAATGTCACACAAAAACCACACAAAAGGATATTTGAAGGCGATTGGCCCTGTATCACTAAAGACACACCAGCAAGCCTCCGGAAGCCTTGTTAAGTGCTAACCGATATGAGTAAACAGGGCAGACCACAGGATATTCAGGGGCAAAGGTTACAAGATTAACAAGTGACCACTTTTCTGAAGAAGGGTCTCGGCCCGAACCGTCAGCCTTCCTGCTGCTTGGCCTGCTGTGTTCATCCGGCTCGACACCTTGTTCTCTCAGACCACGTGAGCGAACGAGTTTGGCGTGTTTGAGTCTGACTGGTAAATATGTGATACACCACCATTTGATGTTACTGACTGCCTGGTGAATTGAAAACTGAAATAACTGCGGATGCTGCAAATCAGGAACAAAAACAAAGTTTCTGGAAAAGCCCAGCAGAACTGAGGGAGGTTCTGTGGAAGGGTCACCGAACCGGAACCGGTTAGCTCTGTTTTTCAGCTGACAAATGCTGCCAGACCTGCTGAGCTTTTGCAGCAACTTTGTATTTGTTTTCTGATTTGCAACATCCGCAGTTCTTTGGGTTTTTACTCAGTGTTTTAGGGTTTATTTACAGGGCGCTCTTTATTTATCGCGAGCTCTGTCTTTTAGGGTTTATTTGTGAAGGGCCCTGTCTTACAGATAGTTCACAGGTCGGCTCAGTATTCGGGTGCATGAAGAGGTGCGCTGTGTTTTCGGCTTTATTCAGCCCTGTCTTTTCCTCTCAACTTCCTGGGGGATGTGTGTTAGAGTTCATTTTAAAGGGGTCTGAGTATTTGAGTGTACAATTGTAGGGGGCTCTGTGTTTTACAGTGTCCTGTATGTTTTTGACTTAATTTACAGGGTAGATCTGTGCTTTATGGCTTCTCTCCAGGGGGCTCTGTGTTGCAGTGCTTCTCCACTGGCGGGGGGGAGTTCTCTGTTTTCGGGTTTATTTACAATGAGGCCTGTGTTTTAGGGTTATTTACAAAGAGCTCTGTGATTTAAGGTTTACATGAAAAGGCTGTATTCTAAGGTTTATTTTCAGAAGGCTGTCTGGTTTATTTACAGTGAGCAGTGTAGTTTAGGATTTATTTCCAGTGAGCTCTAGGTTTTAGCATTTATTTACAGGAGGATTTTCATTTCATGATTTTGTTACGGTTGGGTCTTTGTTTAAAAAAAACCCTGAAACAATGAGCTCCGCGTCTTATGGTTTATTTACAGTCCCATCTGTGTTTTTGAGTTTATTTGCAGAGCATTCTGTGTTTTTGGGTTTATTTCCAGGAGGCTCTCTGTTTTAGCGTTTGTTTGCAGGAGCCTCTGTGTTTTAAGATTTAATTTACATGGGTGTTTTTACTGCTTATTTGCATGGGTACTCTCTGTTTGAGGCACTGGCTGAGTACTGACCTTCTGACAATGTGGTACTCATTCAGATCTGACCCTCCAGCAATGAGGTACTGTGTCAGTACTGATCCACTGACAGTAAAGCACTGCCCCCTCAGTTCTGACCCTCTGACAGAGCTGCAATCGTTCAGGACTGAACTTCTGATCATGTTGTACTCCATCAACTCTGAACCCAATGCATTGAGGTACTGACTCAGTATTTACTGTGTACAACTAATATACTCACTCAGAACTAACCCTCTAGCAATGTGAGCCTGCCTCAGAACTAACCCTGTAACAATGAGGCACTGACCTCAGCACCAAATCTCTAATTACGTGGCTCTCCCCAGTTTTGAGGCACTCCTTCCGTACTGACCCACGAACAATGCGGCACACACTCAAGAATGATCCTTCAATGAGGTATCACCTTATAACAGGGCTACTGACAGCAAGCCCCTCTCTTTGGACTGTGTCTGATAATGAGGCACTGACTTGGCTCTGACCCTCTGACAATGAGGCATTCTGTCAAGTCTTACTGCATTAAAATGAGGCACCTTCTGACTGATCTGAAATGCCTCAGTATAGACCCTCTGACTGATCTGAAACACCACTTCTTAGACCCTCTAAATGACAATCTTTTAATTCTGACACCATTACAGTGAGGGTCTGCCTTGGTGCTGACACTCTGTCAAAGAGACGTTGCCTCAGAACTGAGCTGCTGACAATTAGCCAGTGCCTTAGGTACTGATGAGTGAATAAAAAGGCCCGCTCTCAGCACTGACACTGCAGCAATGAGGTATTGCTACAGAATGAACCCACAAAGGGCTCATAATTGAGGGTGTGCCTCCTGATTGAAGGGTGCGGATTGAGGTGTTGCAGAACTGTCAGAGGGTCAGAACTGAGGTATTGCATCATTGTCAGATGGTCCATTCTGAGGCAGTGCCTCAGTGTCAGAATTGAGGGTATGCATGTGTTTAAATCATCAGGAATGAGCTTTATGCAGCTCTATCAGAGGCTCAGCACTGACTGCCTGCCTCATTCTCATAGGATCAACACTGATATATTGAAGCACTGTTAGATCTTCAGTGCTGAGGGGGTCAGAACTGAGGGAGTGCACTGCTGTCAGAGGCAGTGCCTCATTGTGCAGGTGTCAGAATTCAAGGCATGCCCCATGAATGGAGGGTCAGGACTGAGGTATTGCAGCTCTATTCAGAACCAGTGGCTCGTTGTCAAGCGGTCAATGCTGAGGCAGCGACTCAATTCTGTATGGTCACTCTTGAGGAAGTGCCCCATTATTAGAGGACCATTATGAAGGGTAAGTCTCAATGCAGTTGTGATAGAACTGAGACAGAGGCACGTGCTCAGAGATGAGATTACCTACAGTGTGGCAACAGGCCCTTCAGCCCAGTAAGTCCACACCGCCCGTTGAAGCATCCCAGCCAGACCCATCCCCCTCGAACCCACACACCCCTGAACACTACAGGCAATTTAGCATGGCCAATCCACCTAGCCTGCACATCTTTGGTCTGTGGGAGGAAACTGGAGCGCCCACAGAGTTAGCGGGAACTGCCAATGCTGGGGAATCTGAGATAACAAAGTGTAGAGCTGGATGAACACAACAAGCCAAGCAGCATCATCCAGCTCGACAGCTGTTATCTCAGATTCTTCAGCGTCCATTTTCTGACTAAAGATCTAGACCAAAAACGTCAGCTTTCCGACTCCTCTGATGCTGCTCGGCATGCTGTGCTCATTCAGCTCGACCCCTTGTTATCATAGAGACAGCACGTTGGGTGTCTTTGCTACATCATGTTTTGTAAGTGTCATAAGAACTTAGATGAATGGCTTCAACATACAAATAATTTTAATGTGAATACATTTACATTTGGTCTCTGATAAAATAAAAAGGAACCTAGACTTGTTTGAAAATTAAATCGACTTACTTAATTCAGCCATATAATTGGCATAAAAATCTGAGAAATTAATCCTACTCACAATCTTGGAGATGTGTTTGTTTGGAATTAGGGTGTTGAAGGTGGAGATGTGGTCAATAAGTAGGAGCTTGACGTAGATGCCCATGTTATCTGGACATTCCAGAGATATGTGTAAAGCCAAGGAGAGGGCACCTACCATGGATCTGCTGCATCAGCAGGTGAATTGCAGTGGATCAAGGGAATGTGGGAGGCTGGAGTTGATGTGACCCATGACCAACCTCTCAAAACACTTGATAGTGATAAATATGGATGGAAGAGCCGCTGGCCAGTAGTCATTGAGGCTTCTGGAAAAAATTGCTGACATTCAGTGCAAGGATCTTAAACCATTAGCAGGAACATCAGAAAATTGGAGAAGCCTCGAGCATATGAGCACAGGTCGCTGAGGGTAGGGATGGCGGGTATTACAGAAATCAAAGAGGGCGAGAGAGTGAGTCAGAGATCATAGTGAGCAAATGATTAGCCTGGTCGGCAGTGGAAAATACATGATTTTACATGGAACATGCAGACATCTTCGAAAAACAGGACATTGAGTTTTCAAAGCTTTGGAAATTAGTGTTATAGTTGATTTAAAGTGAATCAAATTACTTTTCACTTTGGTTATGGATTTTGATGAATGGATGGTCCCCCTGAGATTGAAATTGGAGAAAGATTTCAGGATTTTTTCATGTTCCTGTCTTTCTGTTCTGCCCCCAGGGAAAAAAGCCTTGAAAGTGCCGTTAATGTTTTGCATGGCGAGCTGCTGAATACGAACCAGTCTCACACCATTACC